>NC_086097.1:71194776-71337276 GCF_963921235.1 Mobula hypostoma
CCATAGTAACTTGGGGGCTGCCAAACAGTTCTACTTCTAGGACATCCCTTCCTTATACATGAGGGGAGGGAGGGAGGGAACGTCAACTCAGACCATGAGAGGCCTGTGTCGGGCATTTTCATGCCTTACAAGGTGCAGATTGGAAGTCTGTGTGGGGCACCACTCCTCACACAGACTAGAGCAATGTGCCTTGCTTGAGGGCACAAACACGCTGCCACAGCTGAGGCTCAAACTAGCGACCTTGAGGTAACTAGATGAACGCCTTAACCACTTGGCCACGTGCCCAACACAGGAGCCCTTATACATGAGGTCTCCCTTAATGGTGGACAAATGGTACATCTCCTCAAGGAAGAAGTACTGTACACAAGTATGTGAATTTGGTATATTTCTCAGGGTTAACAACAAGATTCTCTTTAAACAGTCTCAAACTTGAACTGCTTTTTGAGTTCTTGGAGACTTTTTGTTTGCTCTCTCCTTTCCAAAAATTCACGCCATGTGATGTTGTTAAGTTACTGACTGACACAAAGCATTGAAGGCAATGGCCATTATGACAGTTATACCCGCAGACACAAAAGAGATATAGCACTGCTAGTGATTTGTTTCAGCAGCAGGGAAAATGCAACTGATGTTGCTAATACAAGGAAAAGAACTGGCAATAACTATAGAGATGAGTGGGGATAGAAAATTACTTGATGTTGTTGGAAGAAACAACTTCAGACAAAAATTGTGTAGCACACACTATAAAAGTGTCAAAGGTAATATAATAATATGCTGCATTAACAAAATGTGATAATTCCTCTCAAAACTTTCAAAAGTTAATAGTTATTTTTAATTATGAAACTAACCTTTTAACAAATCTGAAACAAATGTGTAAATACCCAATTATGGACATGATAATTATATGTTGTTTGAAAAGTAGTCTCATTTTCATTAGCAGATATCTGACACAAATATCCTGCTCAGACATTGAATTGAAATCATATATTATTGAAAGGAACTGCTCCATGTTAAATACAATTACTTAATTTTAAAAGATTTAGTATCTTTAAAGCATTTTTTAAATTATTCTGTAGATAGGAAGTAGTTCACTGAGATAATCAAAAGTTTAAAAAAAAGCTACGAAAAATGGAAATCTGAATCTAAAAAGCAAGATAGGCAACAGCTATGGATCTGCACATTGTATCAAAATTCCAAGGAGACACGTTGTACTAAAGGGCTATACCGGTAGGCGGAGGGGTTGGATGGCTCTGTTGGTAAAAAAAAATGAAATCAAATCCTGAGAAAGAGGAGACATAGAGTTAAGAAACTACAGGCCTCTGAACTGTAGCCAGGATGTGGCCTATGAATTACAACAGGAGAAAGAAAATGTATGTCAAAAGGGCAATGTTACAAAAATCACGAAGGATTTCAATATGTAGGTAGATTGGGAAAAACAGGTTGGTGCTGGATTCCAAGGGAGTGAATTTCTAGAAAAGCCTACAAGATGGCTTTTCAGAGCAACTCGTGGTTGAGCCCACTAGGGGATCAACTATTCTGGATTGGGTGTTGTGTAATGATCCGATCTGAATAAAGAGCTTAAGGTAAAGGAACCCCTAAGAGACAGTGATCATAATATGATAGGATTCACCCTGAAATTTGAAAGGGAGCAGCTAAAGTCAGATGTATCGTATTACAGTTGAGTAAAGGAAAATACAGAGGCATGAGAAAGGAGCTAGCCAAAGTTGACTGGAAGGGGACACCAGCAGGGATGATGGCAGAGCAGCAGTGACTGGAGTTTCTGGGAGCAACTTGGAAGGCACAGGATAGATACATCCCAAAGAAGAAGAAGTATTCTATAGGCAGGACAAAGCAATAGGGGCTGACAAGGGAAGTTAAAGCCAACATAAAAGCAAAATCGAGGGCATGTAATGGATCAAAAATTCATGGGAAGTGAGAGGGTTGGGAAACTTTTTAAAAATCAAAGAAGTTAGCTGAAAAAGCCACAAGGGGAAAAGATGAAATATAAAGGTGTCTTGGTCCGGATCGTGGTCCCTTTAAATTTACTTTGTTTATGTTACGATCCGGACCATTGACTCCCTGTTTCCCTTTGGTTCCCTGTTTTCCCGTGTCCCTCGGGCTTGGTAATTGGAGGCAACTTACTCTTGGCTAAACCGGCAGTTTATAGTCTCCGGCTTTCTGCCGGTCGGCGCAAGAGCATTTGCAAAGTCACCAAAGGTATGGCGAGTCAATGTCATCTGGCCGGAGCAAGCCTAGTCTTCCCCTGAAGCGAGTGCCAGTAAGTTGCCTTTCCTCACCGAAGCAACCCTGTCAAGTTACCTCGCCAAAGTGAGCCTGCAAAGTTTCCTCGCTGAGGCGGATCCGTCAGTTAACCCGCCGGAGGGAATCAAGAGCCACTGTCTACTGTTCCCCGGCCAAGTCTAGAGCTCGTCACTACCCAACGGCTTCAAGTACCACATCCTGGCCCTGGCGGCTCCAAGTACCGCGTCCTGGCCCTGGTAGCACCCAAGTACCATGTCAAGTCCTGGCCCTGGCAGTCCGTGATTCCGAGTGCTAGCCCAGACTGTTAGTCCCAGCCTAGTCCAAGGCCTGAGTCCCTGTCCAGTACGCTATTCCTGCTTCTGCTTTGCTCTCCTTGTATCAAGCAATTAACTCAATTAAGTACCTCACAAGATGTGTCTTGCATTTGGGTTCACCCTTGCTCCCAACTCCTCCCATTGTGACAAAAAGTAGGTTAGCCAATAAGATCAGAGAGAATACCAAATGTTTTTCAGAAATATAAAGAATAAATGAGAGGAGTAGAATTGGACCACTGGAAAATGATCTTGGAGAGGTAGTAATGGGGGACAAGAAAATGGCAGAGAAACTGAATAAGTATTTTGCATCAGTCCTCACTGTGGAAGACACTAGCAGTATGCTGGAAGTTTGAGAGTGTCAAGGGGCAGAAGTGAGTACAGTTGCTATTACTAGGGAGAAGGTGCTTGGGAAACTGAAAGATCTGAAGGTAGATAAGTCACCTAGGCCAAATGGACTGCAACCCAAGATTCTGAAAAAGGCTTCTGAAGAGATTGTGGAGGGAATAGCAATAATCTTTCAAGAATCAGTAGATTCTGGCATGGTTCCAGAGGAACAGAAAATTGAAAATGTTACTCCACTCTTCAAGAAGGGAGAGAGGTAGAAGGAAAGAAATTATAAGTCAGCTAGCCTGATCTCAGTGGTTGGGAAGATGTTGGAATCAATTGTTAAGGATGTGGTTTTAGGGTACTTGGAGGCACATGATAAAATAGGCCAAAGTCAGCTTGTTTCCTTAAGAGAAATCTTGCTTGACCAGTCTGTTGGAATTATTTGAAGAAATAAGAACCAGGATAGACAAATGAGAATCAGTGGATGTTGTCTACTTGGGTTTTAAGAAAGCCTTTGACCAGGTACCACACAAGAGGCTGCTTCATACCCATGGTATTACAGGGCAGTACTCACATGGATTGAAGATTGGCTGCCTGGCAGGAGGCAAAGAATGGGGATAAAGGGATCCTTTTCTGATTGGCTGCCAGTGACTCGTGGTGTTCCACGGTGGTCGGTGCTGGGACCACTCCTTTTTACGTTGAATGTCAATGATTTGGATGACAGAATTGATGGCCTTGTGGACAAGCTTATGGATGATACGAAGACAGGTGGAAGGGAGGGTAATGTTGAGGAAACAGGAAGGCTGCAAAAGGACTGGGCGAAGAAGTGGCAGGTGGAATACAGTGCCTGGAAGTATATGGTCATACAAGTTGGTAGAAAGAATAAAGGATAGACTATTTTCTAAATGGGGAGAAAATTCAAAATTCAAGATGCAAAGGGACTTGAGAGTCTCCGTGCAGATTCACTAAAGCTTTTTTATGCCACGGATCCTTACCATTCACCAAGGTGTCTGTGGATCCCTGGTTGGGAACCACTGCCCTAAAGGTTAATTTGCAGGTTGAGACAGTAATGAGGAAGGCAAACGCAACATAAGCATTCAATTCAAGAGGACAAAAATATAAAAGCAAGGATGTAATGCTGAAGCTTTATACGGCACTGGTGAGACCTCACTTGGAGTACTGTGAGCAGCTTTAGGCCCCTATTTAGGAAAGGGTGTGCTGACATTGGAGAGGATTTGAACGAGGTTTACAAAAATGACTCCAGGAATGAAACGCTTATCATATGAGGAGCGATTGAAAACTCTGGTCCAGTACTCACTGAATTGTAGAAGAATGGGGAGTGGGATCTCAATGAAAGCTATTGAATTTTGAAAAAAGATATTTCCTATGGTGGGGGAGTCTGGGACGATAGGGCAGAGCCTCAGAATAGAGGGACTTTCATTTAGAATCGAGATGCAGATAAATTTCTTTGGCCAGAGAGTGGGGAATCTATAGAATTCATTGCCACAGGTGGCTATAGAGGTCAGGTCATTGGGTATATTTAAGGCGGAAGCTGATATGTCTTGATTAGTCAGGATATGAAGGGGTAGGGGGAGAAGGTAGGAGACTGGGTTTGAGAGGATAATGGTTCAGCCATGATGAAATGGCAGAGTAGATTCGATGGACCGAATGGCTAGTTCTGGTCCTATGTCTTGTTGTCTTATGGTCTTATGGAGATAAAGGCAGAGATATCATTCCAGGTACATCACCTTTCATCAGAATTCATTGTTTTTCACCTCCTTTGATTTACCAAAGCAATTCAACATCAGTTTGAGGAACAGTATTTCAGCTTTCTCCAGGTCACCTTACAAGCCTTGGGATTTAACACTGAGTTCAACAAGATAACCAGCATTTCATTTTTGTATTTCAGCTGACTTGGTCTCTTTAAAGGTTATCAACCTGATGTTTACCCCACAGATGCTGTCCGATCTGTTGAGTATTTCCAGCACTCCCAGTTTTATTTCAGATTTCCAGGATCTGATGTTTTTAGGATTTTACAGTTCTGACAATGCTGATTTCTTATTTTCTTCCTCCATTCGCTTCTATTTACATCTCCTTCAGACATATCAATTGACATACACCACATTCTCAAAGGTGACAACAGCCACTTGATTCATTCAGTCTCTCTTGAATGCCAATATATTGCAGATATTCCCTCTGGTCTCTCCACTCATTTCTGTTCTCTCAAAACAGATATGATATCTAACTTTTCCAGAGTTAGTTCTGAGGAACGATGAACCACCTAACATTATAACACTGGTTCCTCTGCTGCAGCAGCTACCTCACCTGCTGAACGTTGCCAGTGATTTCTAATGGTGCTTCAGCTCAGTGATTGATTTTGGCCAGCAACTTTTAATGTTGCATCCCTCAAAGGACATTTTTGACAGTGCAAAAGCACATTTTAAATGTGAAACGACATCAGTTATTCTTTCAGTCAGGAAGCATTTTCATTCGCTGATCTTCACACCCAGGATGTGCACACACCGGCAATGAAATAGCTATGGTATACTTTGTGAAAAAAGTATATGTTTTAAAAGGAACAAATCTCATCCTGTTACCCTCTGCCTACATAATAATTTCTTTAAAAAAACAAATTAAGTTCCTGAACAAGTGTTTTGAATGTGTTTGACAGAATGATATTTATAAGGGACTGAAGAAACTGCATAAGACTGTGGAGAACACAGTCATATTCTCACCTTCTGGTGAATGATGCAGAAAAAAATACTTCCCCTCCTGTCAAACATATACAAAATGGTTCAGAGTCAGAATCAGTCATTAAACTTTGTAATTCTCTTGCACTGTGTCAACTGGTTGGTGGCCAAGTTTTCAAAACAGAAAGAAATTTCATTGACATAAGATCTAATGCAATTGGTACTTTAATGTAGCGTTGAGTTCTCAATTTTTGCTTGTTTATTAAATGAAGTAAAAGAGAATTTGGTTGCTTCATTGAAAATATATTTTAAAGCTAAATATCCACATTTAAAACAATGCAAATTAAATAAATGCATCATAAATGATTTAACTGAAAGCATTGCAGCCAAGCAGTTAGTAAGAGCAAGAAGAAACAGAAATAGAACTGATGGCATACTTAATTATTATAATGTGGCCAATCTTAATGTAAGCACAATCTTAAACCATCTGAATTCTGGGCATGAACGCCGTACAATTCTTCAACCTAATTAATGGTTAGAAAATGATGTCCAGTGCATGCTGAGACTTCCATTGTGAACTAGTAAGTGAAACTCCCCACAAGGTGTGCAAAGTCCCAGAAAATTACTTGTATGTTTAGTCTGCTTCAGCAAGCATCTTAAAAATTGTAATAATGCTCACAATCGTACAATTTTTGATGCAGAAAAAGCACAAGGCAAAATAGATGACAAATCAAAGATGGGAAAATTAGCTGGTTTCAGTAATAGACTTGGTTAGTTTGTTTTGCAGAAGGGTTGCAAGCAAGGAGAGGGGAAATTGCAGAGCATTGGTCCCAGTGGCCCAGTGAAGGTTATAGTCAGATCATTCATGATTTTAGTAAATGTGATGGTCAGCCTCAAGCAGTTGAGTGGCCCACTTCAGGTTGTAAGTTAAATGTTTACACGTTCTATAACTTAATCCCAAAGTATGCATGGAAGCTCTGGATCCCAAAGCTACAAACAGTGTATTCAGGCATCAGCAGGTCCTTAACATCATAACCCCCCACCCCCTGCCCCCCCCCACCAGCTCCCTCAAACCCACTGTTGTTGTTAGTATTGTTTCTAAACCAATGTTAATCTGCCCTTTCTCTTACTTTGGGATCTATTGATCTGAACTGCAAGTTCCCAGCACTTTTCATTTACTTCTTTTGAACCATTAGAAAATAGAAAAAAAAATGGCTCACAGTATCCAAAAAGTTGAAATCAAAATAAATAAAAGACACAATAAAACAAAATAAAAGATGACATTTAAATCTTACAGAGTAGGACTGGTACCAGGTTTACCACAATGTTGGCACTAGCGCAATAAAGAGTTCAATGCTAACACCAATGGCATGGTAGAACTACAACAGTAGAAAATTCACAAGTGTAATTGTTCTATCAGCAGCATGAACTTATTTCTCATACATAATAGCACAGTACTGTGGTCTACATCTCTGAGCTGATACACAGTGAGGCCAAAGTAATATATTTTACTTTTCTGCCAAGCTAGAAAGATTGTAAATGTAGCAAAAACGGATCAAAATAAAATTGACAATTCAACAACTTACCTTCACTGAAAAATGGGCACTCTCCTATGATAACTCAAATTTGTAGATACACCTAAAATCCCATTACATAATTTTGTAAGCACAACTTTATAGAAAAACAGCTCATATGTGGCTGATCATAAAATCATGGCACGTGGGAAGTCTGCTGGTTCATAATCACTGGTAGTTCAGTGTAATATGGTGGAAATGTATTCTGTTACTAAAATATAAATGTTAAACAGAGGTTATACTTTAAACTGCTTCATTGACATTCATAAACATCTTGGAACTGTGAATGAAAGTCTCCCACTCTTAAATTGTTTTAAAGTTATTTATGCAATTTCACCAGTGGTAATGAGACCTTTAAGAACAAAATACTGCACCACACATTCTTTCCCCTGGACTCCCACTGCCTCTCTTCCCCTACCTGTTGCCCACCAATTTCAATCCATTCTTGGCACCACTCTAGGTAATAACACTCTGCTCAGTTGGCTCCATTGAGTATTACACATTGTGTTTTATTTCTTTTGCATGCACCAGTATTATTTCAATTATCCATTGAAGTCGAAGGGCACTGTTTAAAAGGACAGCTATTTCTACTTGTCACATAATAACTTTGTGCTGGTCTGGCCAAGGGCCAATTATGCAATAAACCAGCTCCAAGGCTGTTTACAAGAAAGGGATGAGCAGACTCTATTTTCTAAGGAAGCTGAGATCCTTCAATGTGTGCAGCAGGATGTTGGAGAACTTTAACCAGTCTGTTGTAATATGGATTTTATTATGACTTTGACAGGGCTCACCATGCTAGGCTCATTCAGAAAGTCAGGAGGCATTTGATCCAGGGAAACTTGACTGCATTGTTTCAAAACTGGCTTGCCTACTGAAGGCAGAGGGTGGAAGTAAATGGAGTGTATATTGCCTGGATATGATTGACTCGTGGTGTTCTATAGCGATCATTTCTGGGACCCTACACATCATTTTTTTATAAATGACTTGAACAAGGAAGTGGAAAGATGACAGATGACACAAAGGTTGGTGGTGTTGTGGATAGTGTAGAAGGTTGTTGTATGATACAACGGGATATTGATAGGATGCAGAGCTGGGCTGAGAAGTGGCAGATGGAGTTCAATCCAGAAACATGTGAAGTAATTCATTTTGGAAGGTCAAACTTTAATGAGGAGTACAAGGTTAATGACAGGATTCCTGACAGTGTGGAGGAACAGAAGGATCTTGGGGTCCACATCCATATATTCTTCAATGTTGTAGTGCAAGTTGTTAGGGTGTTAAGAAGGTATATGTTCTGCTGGCCTTCATTAGTCAGGGGATAGATTTCAAGAGCTGCGAATTAACGTCACTGCTGTATAAAACTCTGGGTAGATCACACATGGAGCACTGTGTTCAGTTCTGGTTGCCCCATTATAGGAAGGATGTGAAAATTTTAGAAAGGGCGCAAAAGAGATTTACAAAGATACTGCTTGGATTAGAGAGCATGTCTTAAGAAGATCAGCTGAGACTTCGAAGATCAGCTAGGACTTTACTTTTTGGAGAAAAGGAAGATGAAGCATGACATGATAGAGTTGTTAAAGATGAAAAGAGGTATAGATAGTGTGGACAGTCAGAGACTTCCCAGGGCAGAAATGGCTAAAGCAAGGGGGCATAACTTTAAGGCGTTTGGAGTAAAGTATGGGGAGGATATCAGAAGTAGGTTATCTAAGTTGTTCTTGGAATGTGCTGTCAGGGGAGGTGGTAGTGGCAGATACATTAGGGACATTTAAGAAGCTCTTAGATAGGCACATGGATGTGGAGAGCTCTGTGGGAGGGAGGGGTTAGGTTGATGGCAGAGTTAATTAAAGGGTCAGCACAAGCAGTGGACCAAAGAGCCTGTACTGTGCTGTGATGTTCTATGTCCTATGTTAAGACAGTTTTCATCTTCTCCCAGATGCATCTCCATCATGTGAGTAATCTTTGCCACTTAAAGAGCTCTTGTCCAAGTTAGTGGGATTTTTTTCTAAAGCAGGTTTACTGGAAAGTAACACAGATATGTGGACATTGCTCATCCCATAAACAAAATTTCTCGGCATAAAACAGGTGACACTGAACAGATGCAGTACTTTATGCCATCTCATTATCATTAAACCTTTAATATCAATCCAGTTCACTACCTTATGAGCTTCTACCCTTTAGAATTAGTTTAGATTGTCCTATAATTTCAGCCAACCATTATTACATATAATAAGGCCATAAGACCATAGAGATAGGAGCAGAATTAGGCCATTCAGCCCATCGAGTCTGCTCTGCCATTCCATCATGGTTGACTTATTATCCTTCTCAACCCCATTCTCCCGCCTTCTCCCCATGACCTTTGATGTCCTGACTTATCAAGAAGCTATCGCACTTTGCTTTAAATATAGCCAATGACTTGGCCTCCACAGCCATCTGTGGCAATGAATTGCACAGATAATCTTCCACCATTGCCAACTAAAAAAACTTTGGATTAGTACCTGCAGGCTTTTGACACAGGAAACTGCACATCAGTGACAGAGAATGCAGATGGAACTGTGTGCAAATGTATGTGTGAGCTCTGCATTTCAAAAATAGTGTGCTGATGATGGAAGCAACTAGAACAGTTTTTAGTTCAATGTGTGCATATACAGTATATCCTCTTTTTCTCTGATTTTGCAGACTGCTTGGTATCAATTCCGCCTTTAAACTGCTAAAGCCTTACAACAAAGCTACACTTTCCAAAGTGCAAGGTTTTTCACTTGCTTTTCTACGCTGCTCAAGGATATTTGAAAGGTCAGGATACTGCTTTCGGGGAAAGCACCAGCACCTAATCCATTAAGAGCAATTCAGAACAAAATAAACAAACAAAGCTTTAACCACTCCAGTGACAACAGAGCTGAACAAACAAGCAATTTCCATAGAAAATCCCATCAATTTCAGGATCAATAGTCCTCAAGACTGATCTCTTAAGTGATGAAAGCTAGAAAATCTCTGTTGTGTGGACTTTAACACTTCTATTTACAATTAGGACACTGGCTCAGATCATAAGCTCTGTTGGTAAGGCTCACTTGGCCATAAACATAAGAAAGTCAACTTAAAGCTTAAAAGCCTGAGGGTTCAGCTCTCTGCTTTCTGTCTTACACATCTCATCAGTGAATATCCTGACAATCAGAGACAACAAAGCTTAATATTAAACGGAGAAACAGAGTTTGAACATATGCTCAGTCTTCATTATCCTCATTGTGTTCTCTCACAGAAGTAAAGCAATTTATTGATGAAGCCTTCAAAGGAAACATATGTGATTGTTCTGCAGTAATAACAGAACAATCTCTTGACTATTCAGGACCAGGTAAAATCGAATATAATGTGAAAACTAAATAACATAGGCACTAGAAATTTGAACCAAGTGCAGAAAATGGCAGAAAAACTCAAGAGGTCAGATAGCATCTGTAGAGAGAGAAACTGATTTAAAATTTCTACCTGGTGACTTTTTTACCATTCTCAAAAATCTCTGAAATATTACTGTTTTAGAGAAACTTTAAAATGCACTTACTGAAGTCCTCTTCCGTAATAAATAAAGTTTCAACAACTCATGGGTTGAAGTTAGTGGTGAGTGCTTTAGGATTAGATTGAATTTTTTTTTAACTTTGTAAATTCCTGTAAAAGAACCCTGAGAATGTAATGATGTCTTTACCTGTCTGTGATGATTAAATTGGAAAAGGAAGATTCTCCCACACAAGATGATCCAAACTCTACCCCTTCTTCTCACATGATTAGTCATGCATGATCTTACTACATCTGGGTGATCATAATGCTTCTATTTACCTAGTGCCTCTACCTCCTTAGAAGGCTAAAGAAGTTTGGCATGTCCTCTTTGACCCTCACCTATTTTTTTTTATCAATGATCATTGTTAAGTATTTGTCTGGATGCACTGCAACTTTTTCTGGCAACTACTCTGCCTGAGACCACAAAAAAAACTGCAGGGAGTTGTGGCCACTGCTCTGCATATCATGGAAACTAACATCTCCCTGTGGACTCTATCCACACTTCTTGCTGCTTCAGTAAAGCAGCTAACATAACCAAAGACCTAACCCACACCAGACTCTCTTCTGTCCCCTCCCATTGGGCAGAAGATATCAAAGCCTAAAAGCACATACCATCAGGCTCAAGACCAACTTTTACCTTACTTTTATAAGACTATTGTGCCAACAATGGATTCTTGAACTCACAATCTACCTCGTTATGGCCTTGTACCTTATTGAGTGCCTGCACTGCATGTTTCTTGCAACAGTAATGCTTTATCTTTCATTGTTATTGTTTTCCCTTGTACTACCTCAATGTGCTGTTGTGATAAATTATCAGAAAAGATGGCATGCAAAACAAAGTTTTTCCTGAACCTTGGCACATGTGACAAGAATAAACCAATCTACCAATTTACTTTAAAGTAATAATTGCTATTATATATGACCAAAACTATTGCCATGGGATAAGCAATATTCATTTTCTTTTATCATTCAATGATATTGCTTGGGAACCAGTACAGATCAGCATTTATGCAGGCAAAATATGTTCAAATATGATACTTGGATTTGGGTTTTGTGTTAAAAGATTATGAATTTTTTTGTTTTGATGTGATGATTGATGCCAAATACGTTGTATAAGGAAGAAGGGTAGGTGTAATAAGCTGTAGATTCAGCCTACACCCTTTCGGTCTGTTTTAAAGAATATCTATTTTTTTTGTTGTAATTTTGTCCTATGAAATCATCGTTGAAAATGATGCTTTTTGTCATGTTTGTACTGACCGAAATAAATTTCATTCATTCATTCATTCATTCGTTCATTCAAAATATGATAACCTGAGGATGAAGCCTCAGGCAGTAGAGGTTAGGATGAGTTGAAGTTTATGGAGACTTTGGGAGACCAGCCTAGGATACTTAGAAGATAACTGAATGGCCAAATTCATTCACAACAAAGGTCTGAAAGCCAATTTCAGCACCAGAATTGTTGGGTAAGGCTGCAACCAGATAATGTTTTGGAGGTGGATGTTGGAATTCATAACGATCATGATAATAATATGGTCAGAAACTCTGCTTTCTGGAGTCAAACAAGTAACTGTTGTTGCAAAGACACTGATTTAGTTTTAGGCAGTTGTGGGGGAGGGAGGGTTTGGAAAGGAAACAGAGTTTGAGATGAAGACTAATGGTAACATTTTTGGGGTTCTCAAAATTTAGCCGAAGGAACTTTCTGTCAGGCAGCAATGTCTGTGAGGTAGGCAGCCTGTCAATATGGAGAGAATAGAAACCTGGTGGTAAAGTAACATTCAGTATTATGCTGCAATTTTAGATAATGTTCTGAAGGGGCTGCCTGAGAGGTGGGTGGGATCATGTGTGGATTCCTGTTGGCTTCCAGTGTAATGGAACAGGAGTTAGATGAGAAGATGTTGTGACTTAATTCCCTGCTTCTATATCCAGCCAGACAGTGGTGGAAATGTCTTTGGATATGATAGTCAATCAGTTCATAATCTGTAGGCTGGTCAGGAAATAGAATAACACAATCATGTCTTTGTAAATCTACTCACACCCACACACATCAATCTTGAACATAATATTTAAAATATGGTCTAATGAGCACTGTAGAATTAATGTTATAGAGACACAGAATTAACTAGCACTGAAACATTTCAGTTTAACACTTCTGCTCAAAGATTCCATGCCTCAGTTAATAATCCCTTATGCCACTTTAATCATCTTACTGATCTATCCTTCTCCCTTTAAGGATCTGTGGACATATTCTCCAAGTTCCCTCTGTTTCTCCACACTACTCAATATCTTGCAAATTATTGTTCTTTCCTGTGTTGTTTAACCTCCCAACATTTGTTACCTCACACTTTCCTACTAAAATTCTATTTGTTGAGTTTTTGCTCAGCTGACTGTATTATCTCTCTTTTTTCTGTAGCCTCAAGTTTTCCTTCTCATAGTCAATCATATGGTCAAATTTTCCATCATCGGCACAATCATTAATACATGCAAATAAAAAGTAAGGGGCCATATGCCACTGGAACTACAATATTTACAGACTGCCAGTTTGAAAAACAACCATCAACTATTATCCCTTGCTTCCTGCCACTGATCATTTTTGGAACCCATTTGCCTCTCTCCCTTGGTCAAAACCACACTGCTTTCATTAGGAACTATTTGATATTTGAAACAAATAGACCTTAGTTTTATCAATCTCCAAAAATATTAGCAAGGAAAATTTGCATAAGATAATGTTTCCTTTGCATTTTTGTGTGACTGACATTTATCAACACCAGATTTTTCTTACACTGCATTAGTAGTGTATTATATACATGGAAGTCACGATTATACTCAGTGATGACTGTGTGTTACTATCTACTGACAGGCAGTCAAAAAGATTTTATTCTTCCAGTTGGATTTGTTTTTGTTGTTCCCTAGCAAGAGCATCTGTCATCAACATTCTCAGAGTTCTGTCTGACTTCCTAGACCTGTTCCCCAAATGGACAACTTCCAATTCCTTATCATCCCTACTGCCGACCCCCAGTTCACCTCAACAGCAACTCTGCCATTGGTTCTTACTCCTGCTATTGACTGCGGTCTACAGTCCTCTTTCTCCATCTCCAGCTCTCACTGGGTCCTTCTCCAACCCCACCCCCAACCTTATTTCACTGCCCAATTGATATCTTCCTGAGCCTCCCTCTGCATTGGTGAGAGTGCACAAAATAGAGTCATTCATGCAAGTTTTCACATGTAGATTCTGCTTTGTCATACATGATACCTTGGGTCTCAAGGAAAACAGAACATTGCTGTCAGGGGCCTGTAGTGGACACCCGTGCATCATTTCCTTAATGTATTTTCTGGTGTTGCACTGTTTCTTACCCAATGAGATAAAATTAATTAATGAACTAATAATGCTTTTTGTTCTTATTTCACATAATTTTGTCTAGCTAGAATGATGAGGGATTTTTTCTGTGAGACCACACTTCTTTCCATAATCAAAGTAGATCTTGATAAAGTCTTTTATCTAGAGCCCACGTTTAAAGAAAGAAAACATACATGATTCATGTTGAAATAAAATTGAAGTAAATGATTATAAATAATATATTTATTTTAAACATTTCCAAATGGAAAGCGTGTGTATTACAAGATATGATTAGGAATATACTGATGGAATTTGCAGAGGTATAAAGCATCAATCATACAGATGAACTGATTTCAATATGCCAATTTGTAATGTTTTATGATACATAATTAGTTATTTACAGCTTACCAGCATGAATTTAAATAGAATATTCAGAAATATCATTAACAAAGAAAGCTGTGTAAAAAAAACAATGCATTTTAAAAACAGTCTAAGGTTAGATTTGAAGTAAAAATGCACAAATATGATAAATTCAAAGGAATCGTTCTCCAAATGTCATGTGTAATAAAGCCCTCAATGCAGATTATTACAAGTATGAAGACATATGGAAACCAAGTGGAGTAGACAGCTGGCCTGCCATATTTCCAACATTGAGCGCTCTCCAGTCTGTACATCCTGAATATAGAAGATGTTGAAAGCTTTTCGTAAATAAATAGGACTACATTGCAACTGACACAGGTTGCTCTATATTTTGCAACTTAATGATATGAAAGGAAAAAAATCTGATAAAGCTGATTTTTCATGTTTCAAGAGAGCTTCTACTCTTATCAGGGATTTGGAGTTCAGTCATAATTTTTAAATCTTTAATGCAAACTAACCAGTTTATTTTAAATACTTGTTGGAACAAATGTAATCTTCCATCAAAAACAATAGGCATCACACAAATAATTCTAGAATATCTCAGAGTGAGCAGCAAAGAACACTGCATACATCAGCTGACATTTGTTATGATGCAAAGGAACAATCTTCTATTTATAATGTTAATTCTAATACTGCAAAGCATCTCAAAATGCTTTACCGCTTTACCAGTTCATTACCAAACAGAACTTCAAACTCACCCATATAGCGAGATGTAAGGACACATGGTCATAAACCTGGTCAAAGTGTACTTCTTATAGCACAGAATAGGCTCTTCCAGCCCGACGTGCCGTGTTGCCCAGCAACCCTCCGATTTTAACCCTGTCCTGATCATGGGACAATTTACAAAGGCTAAATAACCTACTATCCTCTGTGGCTTTGAATTGTTGGAGGAAACCAGACTCCCCGGCAAAAACCCACGCAATACACAGGGAGGATGTATAGATTCCTTACAGATGACGTTGGTATCAAACTCTGAACTCCTACCCCCACCCCAGAGCTGTAATAGCCTTGTGCTAACTGCTACACTGGTTCTATGGAGCATTTTAACAGGTGAACAGTTTAAGAAGGCAGTTTTAAAAGTTAGTGAGGACATATGTAAGTCTATGAGCTCCTTCCAATTCTAAATGGAAGTTAGGATGGACAAGACAGGGAAGAGAGAAAAGATATTCAAAAACTTGATATGCTGTGAATGAACTGTCTACTTTAACAGATGAGGATGATTATGGAATTAAAAGCAGCTCTAGCAGATGAGAGCAATGCTTAATGTGATCCAGCCAGATCTGACAGATAAACAATTAACATTTAGTTTTAATACCATGTTAAAATACACTATTACAAATACCCAGTGTCAGCTCTTGCAAATGTACAAGCAAATGTTATCTTGTCAGTAAGTTCAGCTGAAACATTCAAACCAAATAAAGCAAATTGCCTTCACTGAAATTTGTAAATGTTACCAAAGTAGGTTTTGCATTTTTTGCAACTTATTTTTAACAAAGCTAAAAGAAGCAAAAACTGGGTCTTTGATATCAGGCAGTAATATATTAGAAAGTAGGTGGAAAGTATGTACCAACTTATTATGTACTAAACAACAGATAAGCCCTTCAGTGCTAAAAAAAAGCTGTGAATATCATCCCTCATGATAAGTTGAATGCACATTGTTGTATAATTGTCAAACATATGGACACAATGTCTCATTAAATCAATGGGAGATCATTTGATTTCTGTGCCCCTTCTTGACAAATACAAAGGAATTCAAAACAGAAAGAAACATTTCAAAGAGAGGAACCAGCATCTAAGGTGTGGTTGCTCTCTCTGGCCCTCGAGGTAGCAGGCTTCTGAGGTGATATTGGGGAAAGTTTGATTTTTGCAAGGATACACATTAAAGGTATGATGTGCCAGTGGTGGAGGGAATAAAGATAGTGTGTTGGATGAGTGTCAATCAAGTCGACTATTTTATCCAAGAAGGTATTTTTCTCCCTATGGCTGCTTCCATCTTTACCCCAAAATTGCTACCATAATCTCTATTGATATTTGGTCAAAATGCATGACCTTCAACATGAAGGTAGCAGTTATACATTCACTTTTTACCCCTTAACATTCAATGCTTTCATATCCTTACGCAGGTCTGATTGTAAGGAAACTTTCCACTGACCCAAGCTCAGACCAGGAAATCGACATCGCTGGGTATCGATGCAAAGAGGCAAGAGTTCACTTCAATTGATTAAAACCTCAGAGTTAAGGACATTGCTGACTTTAAACACTCTATTTGCCAATTTTGCACAGATATTGGTAACGAAAACCATCTAACAGAACTGCCTTAGCTGAAAGTTCTTTCCATTAATCATTCAAGGCACTTATAATATGGTTGGAATTGAAAGGTCAATATCAAGCGAGTTAATTTGTAGGCTGACTTACTAAAGTTTCTGTGTATAGTCTTCATATTATGTTGCAGTGCAAATCAATGTGATAAGTGATCCAATGCTCTCAGATGCTGTATTTGTCAGTATTACCATTGATTTCCTCACAAACATCCTTTCATCACCCGATATAAACAAAGTCTTGTGTGGAATCATGCATTCGTGAGCTCATTTCACTCTGCAAAAGCTGACTTGTGACCTCTGTTGATTTGACAGAGATTAGAATAGCTCTATGATAGGGTATATTATTTACACAATACATTTTTAGTATGCTGACAGAACAGACGGCATATTTCTTCAGTTAATCTTTGTTGTGCAGAAACCTCAGTAATTTGCTAATCTTGCATTTTGATTAAATTTTACAAAGATAATGTGATGTTTAATGAAATTGAAAATAAAAAAAAATTAAGCTGAAGGTATCCTGCTTATTTTCTTGTTTTACATATTACAACTTGGCCAGAATGAAGATTTTGGGGTGTATAATTCTATTTAAAAATTCTGCTCTTCCATTATTCCAGTACATTACCTCAATATACCACCACCTATGTGTGTTGAGATGATTTGCAGGAATGATACTGGTTATTTTTTCAAACCCTGAGTCACCAAAGCACACCTCTCACAGGCTAGTTCCATATGTGCCTTTACTGAATTTTTACAATACTATTCAGTCTATCAACAATTGCAAGTATGGTAGATGATCAGAGACTGAAATAGTGGAAAATATTTTCATGGTTGCTCCCATCAAAGAACCTTATGAGCATGTTCAATCTTTATTAAACTTATCTAAAAAAAATCACGACTACATCATTAGCTGTCACCATCAGCGTGAGGATGCAGTGATTACTGTGGTCTTGTTCACTGTAATCCAGCTAACTAGATCATGCAAAAAGCTAAATCAGAATCAGAATCAGGTTTATTATCACTGACATACTCTATGTTATGAAATGTTTTGTTTTGTGGCAGTAGTAGGGTGCAATACATAAAATTACTACAGTACAGTTCACAGTTCTTAGGCACCATAGCTATATTTATGTGCCTAAGACTTTTGCACAGGCTGTAAATATAAGGAAATAAACTTTGCAAAAAGGGATTAAAATTGCGAGGTAGTATTAGTGGGGTCATGGGTCATTCTGAAATCTGATTGGAGGTGAGGAAGAAGCTGTTCCTAGAATGTTGAGCGTGTGTCTTTAGTCTCCTGTACCTCGTCTGTGGTGGTGTTAATAAGAAAAAGGCATGTTCCGGGTGGTGGGGCTCTTAATGATGGATGTTGCCTTTTTGAGGAGCTGCCTTTTTGAAGATGTCCTCGATGATCTTGATGGTCTCAACTGGAGTGGAGTGATTACAACAGTGAACCTAAAAGTCTTCCTTTTAGCGACCATTGTGCAGCTTACAATGGCGGCGGTGTGTACGCATCGCGAGGCTCAGTGTTCTAGCAGATTTTGAATAATAGTGTTAATTTATCTGCTTGTTTCCTGCGTGTTCGCTCGATTCGGCTACGCGAAATACACTTACAGCAAACAGTCACTTTTGGACATTAACTATCGATGCACCAACAGAGTTTTGGACTATCCATTCAACTTCGACCAACTACCCCCGGAGTTAGTAAGGACACCGTGGGCCTGCATTCAACTCGCTCCGACGGGAAGGGCCCGGCGCCGGCGTCGAGACCGTAAACAAAGACAGGGGAAGCGTGGAGGTTTGCGTGCTAGGCTAAAGCTAAATCCACATTGGCCAGTGCTACCTAGCATCTTCCTCACCAATGTTCAGTGTCTGCCAGTGTGTGGTGAAAACTGCCCAGCAGATTATCGGCACCCAATTGCCCACCATTGAGAACATCTACTAGAAACGCTGCCTGGGCAGGGCGAAAAGCATTATCAGGGATATATCTCACCCTAACCTTGGTCTTTTTACTCTCCTCCCATCCGGTAGGCGCTACAGGAGCCTCCGCTCCCACACCAGCAGGCACAGGAAGAGTTTCTTCCCTGAGGCTGTGACACTGCTGAACCTCACATCACAGCGCTAAGCAGTATTGCATCCATATTGTACTGTCTTAGTACTTTTATATTTGTGTGCTGTAGCACTTTTTTTATTTGCAGTTATTTTGTAAATAACACTATTCTTTGCATTTCTGGTCAGATGCTAAGTACACTTCTTTGGCTTTGTATCTGCACTCGGCACAAGTTGAATCTAATCTAATCTAAATCATAGAAAGATACACCGACAGTAACTTCCAGAGCATTAACATGAAGGAGATCTGCCAATTGACCGTCATGAAAAAGCATTGCCGCACTTTGGTGGTATTAGAGCAGGTTTCCTGGTTCAGCACATATACCTGAAAACCCATAAAGGCAATCTCATGTTGCTACTGTGGAATCCACACCTTAAATGGCATGGTCCGTTATAGAAGCACAACAGCTAAAATTTGTTAAAACTGTGGCTATATGGAAATTAATGGACAGAGAAGCGTGAATGATTAGAGGAGACTTCCTGGGCGAGTTCCAGTCCAAAGCAACAGTCAGGCATACCTAGCAGGGGTGGTGGGTGGATCAGCTTGGAGTGAAACTTTTATGCCTGCTTGGGGAATGGGCTATTCTGGTAAATCTTTGTATTCCCTAGGCTTAAGGAAGAGGAGACGATCTTCTCCCTCTGAGTGTGAAGCTGGTCTGACCTCCCTAATGATCTTACCGTGATATGCGGCAGAATCTGCCTGGATTTGAGATCAGAGGATGGACTTGACTTGCGGTTCAGCCTGTGTAGACCTTTGTTTGCTGATAGTTATACACATTGATGGTCCTCTGTATAGTCTGGGTGGATAAGGGCTTCAGTGATGCATGCTTCTGTGTATTTTCTGGTGTGATCTCCTGGCTGTCTCTGTTTCAATTTGCATGCCATCCAGCACGAATGTTGAGCGTAGTCAAATACTCACTGGAAGACAGCTTTGAGGCCCAAAATTGGAAGTGTAGCTTTAAGTGTGAGATATGCATGGAATAAGCAGAACGGCTGCAGTGCTGTGGAACAGCCTGGCAAAGAGTACACTCTGAGTGTCATTGGCCCTTTAAATAGCGTGGTTTCAGAGGAAAGAGTGCTAGTAAAAACTGGCTGTGCTGTGAATAAACAAGGACTGTCATTTTTCTGATCAGTAATGTTGAAAATTACACTGGAAGGCAAATATGGGCATTGCTGTGTTGTTGACATAATTGGGAGGAATTTCATGGTAGAATCCTGTTACTCATGTCGATGAAAGTCCCTCCAGACAGTCAGGCCTGGAGTAGATTTGGTGGACATTTCCTCAGCGTAAGAACAGGAGAATTGCTGAATCAGGATCAGGTTGATTATCACTGACATATGTTGTGAAATCTGTTGTTCTGCAGGAGCAGTACAGAGCAAGACATAAAAATTACTATAAGTTGAAAAAATGTAAAAAAATTCAAAAGACAAAAAATGAAGTCGTGTTGCCGGGTTCATAGACTGTTCAAAAGTCTGGTGGCAAAGGGAAACAAGCTGTTCCTAAAATTTTGAGTGTGGGTCTTCAGACTTCTCTACCTCCTGCTCAATGGTGGTACGTGAAAAGGGCGTGGCACAGATGGCGAAGGTTTTTAATGATGGTTGCCACATTCTTGAGGAACTGTCTCTTGAAAGTGCCTTTCATGGTTGTAAAGGTTGTGTGTATGATGGAGCTGACTGAGTTGACAATTCTCTGCAGCCTCTTGCAATCCTATGCATTGGCAGCACCATACCAAGCTGTGATGCAACCAGTCAGAATTCTCTCCACAGAACATCTATAAAAATCTTAAGAAGTCTTTAGTGACATACCAAATCTCCTCAAACTCCCAATAAAGAAGAACCACTGGTGTGTCTTCTTTGTGATTGCATCAATGTGTTGGGCCAAGGATAGATCACAATCCACCACTCGACCCCTCCAAGTGCCCAATATAAGAATAGTTTTGATCTGTTGTCTTCAGTATTGAAGCAACACATTTCTGGGCCTGATTCGCATCTCAATTTTTTCCTGACATCACATTCCAAAAATAATTGGGCAGTATTAAGCAAAGCTGAATGATAACTTTTGCATACACAACCCTACCTTGAAAGAAGCTTCTTCTTAATTTTTTAATTAAATCAGATGCCTTGTTTTTATTAGCCAATGCTTGTTGTCAATATATTAAATGCTTAAATTATCTGTACCTTATTGGGCTGGAAGTTGGTTGGAAAGTCTGGCAGGCCCATGTTAGAACTATTGGGATTTCCATCCAGTGATAGACTCCCTTCCGAGTATGAGACCCAACATATGTTGTCTGCCCTCATTGGCATCTGGCCAGCTGTGCTTTGACTTTGGACTCCTCAGGAGACCCAGCTGGGCAGCCTTAATGTACAATTTCCCAGCATTTCCACCAGGGAATCTGCTTACTGACTTGTGGCAGGTTGGACTTCATTGAAGAATCATTCCTTTCAATTTAATGCAGAGGAAAGGCTGTGAGTAATTGGGTTAAGTATTAGGAAGCAGGCAGTTTTTGAATTAATTGAATTGAACTGACTTTATTACTTAGATCCTTCATATACACGAGGAGTAAAAATCTTTATTTTGCAATGCATGCAATTTATAGTAATTTATAATAAATAGTATGTACAACAGGACAGTCAATATAACGTTGAAATACAGTTGTGTCAGCATGAATTAATCAGTCTGATGGCCTGGTGGAAGAAGCTGTCCCGGAGCCTAATGGGACTAGCTTTTATGCTGTGATACGGTTTCCCTGGATGGTAGCAGCTGGAATAGTTTGTGGTTGGGGTGACTCGGGCCTCCAATGATCCTTTGGGCCTTTTTTACACAGCTGCCTTTGTAAATGTCCTGAATAGTAGGAAGTTCACATCTACAGATGCGCTGGGCTGTCTGCACCACTCTCTGTAGAGCTGTGCAATTGAGGAAAGTACAGTTCACATACCGGGCAGTGATGCACTCAAATTTACTTAAGTGTTACTAATTGAATTGTTTCATAATTATTAAATGCTTTGATTTTTTAAAAATACTTTAAATTATTTTGTGTTTTCCTGAATCGCTCACTTGATTTTTGTATGGATCTGTATTTTAGTGGTATTTAAAGTACTTGATAAGTTTTACAGCTAGCTAAGTTTGAGAGAACAGGTTAACAGGCAGTTGGTGACTTTTGCGCTTGTTTGTGGGCAGGGGGTGTTGTAGCTTGCTAAACTGTACCAACCCCTGTCTCAGCAAAAGTCTCGTTGTGTAGATTAGATTGGGTTCAGAAGGTGGTGGAAATGGAAAAGGTAATTCATGCACAAAATTGGACAATATTATTCTCAAAATATTGATCTGCTTCTACCAATAAGCGTTTAAATCTAAAATGAATCTTCCTCCTACTACAGGTCAACCGCCTTGAATCCGGCAATCAGAAATTTGGTTCCACTGCTGGTTCGGACAAAACTTTTGCCAGCCTAATTTCAAATTTCCCATGTCGCCGTGCCAACCCATCACCACTGTTTTGGTGGTGCCATTAGCAGAATTAGCTGTTGGCACAGTCTTTAAAAAAAGCAAGTTGTTCCTCTGTGTTATTCTGCATTTATTTTTATAGCTTGTGTTTATCTAGCCCCAGTCATGTCTTCTTTGAATAAAGGAAGTGCTCTCGTGGTGTAAAGTGCAAACACCATACGTTATCTATACAAGATAAGGAAGTTCTGAAAAAACTCAACAGTGGTGTGTCTGTGAAAAGCATACGTGACTTATATAACCTTGGCTTTTCCACAGGTTATGATACTGTACAAAGAAACAAGAAGTAAAGTAGCTCTAGTTCTTTGCTGACAGCAAACCAAAAAAACTGATGTGTATAAGGAAAACAATGAAAGATGGATCATGTTAACAACTAGATGAAGTCCTCATAATGACACTTCACTGATTGGCCTATTCTCAAATAATAATGAGGCAGCCTACAGAGAAGTCATCACCCTGACACAGTGGTGTCAAGAAAACAACTTCTCCCTCAATGTCACAAAAACAAAGGAGCTGGTTGTGGACTACTGGAAGAATGGAGATAGGCTAGCCCCTATTTACATAAATGAATATGGGGTTGAGAGGGTGAACAGCTTTAAATTCTTCGGCTTAAACATCACTGAGGATTTCACGTGTCTGTAAATACCGGATGTGCGGTAAAAAAGGCACAATAGCGCCTCTTTCACCTCAGACAGTTGAAGAAGTTTGGTATGGGCCCCCAAGTCCTAAGAACTTTCTATAGGGGTGCAATTGAAAGCATCCTGACTGACTGTATCACTGCCTGGTACGGGACCTGTACTTCCCTCAATCGTAGGACTCTGCAGAGAGTGGTGCGGACAGCCCAGCGCACCTGTAGGTGTGAACTCCTCACTTTTCAGGACACTTACAAAGACAGGTGTGTAAAAAGGGCCCGAAGGATCATTGGGGACCCAAGTCACCCCAACCACAAACTGTTCCAGCTGCTACCATCCAGGAAATGGTACAGCAGCATAATAGATAGGACCAACAGGCTCCAGGTCAGCTTCTTCCACAAGGCCATCAGACTGATTAATTCATGCTGTCGCAACTGTATTTCTATGTTATATTGACTATCCTGTTGTACATAATATTTATTATAAATTATTATAAATTGCACATTGCACATTTAGACGGAGATGTACCATAAAGATTTTTACTCCACAAATGAAGGATGTAAGTAATAAAGTCAATTTAATTCAATTCAATTCAATTCAAGTGGTTTAAACTCTACATCAGTGAAGGTGTAGAACTGTCAGGAGAGATGGTGAAGGAACAAGTGAAATTATTTCATGAAGAATTAGGACTGGATTACGAATGTGATTATAGTGAAGGGTGGGTTCAACATTTCAAGCAACGACATGGCATACAATTTTGTGCAGTGTTTGGTGAAAAACGGTCCGCAGCTGCTGAGTTTGTATGAGTTTGTTAAGTTAGTTTCTGATGAAAATTTAAGTCACAAGAAGGTCTACATTGTGCAGGAAACTACCTCATAGTGGCCTATTAACCTAACCACTGGCAATTCAACAAAATCGCTAATCCGGTACTGCACAGGTGCCAATCATTCTGGATATGTGTTGGTCAACCTGTACTTATTTTCCATCTGTTTCACTGTACAGTGCATTGTGGTCCAAAGGGTTGTGCCCTTCTCCTTTTATCCAACCTTCCCTGCATGCAGACCCATCTGTTGGTGTGAAAATAGAATTGGCCTATATCATATGATTTATCATTGACTTGAAAAGGCAATTGTCCAGCTAAATCTAAGGTATTAGATTTCAGGCTGACTAAGAAGGTACAATGCAAGTCCTTTGCAATATTTTTGTGATGATGTTGGTCATTGAGGGATGTTGTTTTTAGAAGAAGAGGCATGTGCAATATTAGTGGTGCCATGATTTATCACTGAAGGCAGTTACATCAATGAATGATGGCATGAGAATTCTCATCCTATTGTTAGTGATATTAATGAGGAAGCTGTGGATTTCCTATGGCTTAATGCAACAGACGCTGCTCTAACACAGACTGAAGCAAGACTTTCTAGGTGCAGATCCATGGTGTCGTGAGACTAACGGATGCCACCACCAGTGCAACCATCGGCAGCACTCCACTGATGGTTAGGTAATGCTTCCATCTCTACATAAAAAAATGTTCCAAGAGGCAAAACTGCCCACAGGAGTATGTGCTAGCAGGAGAACTTCTGCTCCAGTATGGACCCAAGGAGAACCGAATAAGAAAGTAATAAAAACGGGTATCCTGCTGAAGGCTGTCAGCTCGAACATCGACTGCACTCTTTTCCATAGATGCTGCCTGGCCTGTTGAGTTCCTCCAGCATTTTGTGTGTGTTGCTTGGATTTCCAGCATCTGCAGATTTTCTCTTGTTTGTGATAAGAATGGAATTGACGGGTTTGTGGCAAAGTTTGCTGATGATACAAAGATAAGTTGAGGGGTGGGTAGTGCTGAGGAAGCAATGTGATTGCAACAGGACTTAGAGGAAATTGAAGAATGGGCAAAATAGTGGTAGATGGAATACAGTGTTTGGAAACGTATGATAATGTAAAAGGAACAATAGCGCAGACTATTATCTAAATGGGGAGATGGTTCAAATATTGGAGGTGCAAAGGGACTTAGGAGCCCTCGTGGAAGACTCCCAGAAGGTTAATTTAGGTTGAGTCTGTGGTAAAGAAGGCAAATGGAATGTTGATACTTATTTCAAGGGGAACAGAATATAAAAAAACGGGAGACAATGATGAGGCTTTATAAGACACTAGTCAGGCTGCACTTGGAGTATTGTCAACAGTTTTGGGTCTCATATCTCAGGAAAGATGTTTTGTCATTGTAAAGAGTCCAGAGAAGGTTTACAAGGATGATTCTGGGAATGAATGGGTTTAACATATGAGAAGTGTTTGGCAGCTTTGGGCCTGTACTCACTGGAATTTAGAAGAATACGGCGGGGGGGGGGCGTAGGGCGGATCTCATTGAAACCTACCGAAGGTTGAAAGGACTAGATAGGGTGGATCTGGAGAGGATATTTCCTGTGGTAGGGCGATCCAGAAATAGAGGGCACAGCCTCAAAATTGAGGGGCAACCTTTTAAAACAGAGGTAAGGAGGAATTTTTTTAGCCAGTGAGTAGTGAATCTGTGGAATGCTTTGCCACAGAATGTGGTGCAGGCCAAGTCTGTGGGTATATTTAAGGCAGAAGTTGATAGTTTCCTGATCGGTCACGGCATCAAGAATATGGCGAGAAGGCAGATGTATGCGTTTGAGGGGGATGTAGGATCAGCCATGATGGAATGGTGGAGCAGACTCGACAGGGTTAATGACCTAATTCAGCTCCTGTGCCTTATGGTCTTACGGTCTAAATATTTGCAATTATACGGTGCTTTTCACGAGCAGTCTGAATATAGTCAAGGAAGTAGTCACTTTTGTAACACATGAACCCTGATAGCTAAACTGCACACTGTAATGGTCCACACACAATGAGATAATATACACATATTGTGCTTTTGTAGAACTTTGAAAGGAAAACATTTGTCAGGACACCAGACATAACTTCCCCAGTGATAGACATCATGATATACAGTTGACAGAGTCTGTGTATATTTGGTCCACTTCCCACACTATTGTTTTCACCCAATCTTTCCTTCTAGAACCACAACTCCCTTGGACTCATCTTCCACTCTTTCAGCCTCTTCACCCAACTGATCATCCCCTGTTATTCCTGCTGCCTTCAGCAGCGGAGAATCTTTTCCTCCTTTCCTTTTCCAATCCCTCTCTGCAATATTCTGGTTTATCCTCCATCACTGACATTATGTCACCCCCTGCCTATGCACCTTCCTACGCATCTAAAGATGCAAGGCCTGGCCTGAGCTTCCACTGTTCATGGGACGTGGCCCTGGGTAATCTTTCTGGGTCAGCTAGGGATTTACTGGTATACTACATTTACTGCTCCTGATGTGTTCAGCTGTGTTTGGAGAGGGTAAAATGCAGAATGAATGATCATTTTGAAAATGGCACTACATAAACTGTCAGTGTTGGTCCGGAGTTTCCACTGATCTTTAATTTTGGATCCCACTTTCATTCTGTCTGAGTCTGCAGCACTTTCTTAATGAAGACCAAGGTACTCTGCATATTCTTACAACTAAGCTTGTTGTCCTCCAGAAAATGTTCAATAATTTTAGTTAGGTTGGTTACATCCACTCTTAGTTCTACTGCATCTCCCCTTAGCAACTTTTAAAAAATCATATATTGTCGGATATCCTGGATTCTATCTTTTCACAAACTTTCCCTCATCACTGTATTTCAGCATTCTCAATTGCATTTTGAAGATTTCCAATATTTGCAGGATTTTGCTTTCTTAAAATCCTGTTGCTCTTTCAGATAGTTCCATGAGGGCTTACAGCTCACTAATGCAAGTGCTGGTAATCATAATGGATTCAGTATGATTAGTACTGGGCACGATAACCTGGGTTATAATGAAAAGCTCTCAGGCTGGTCATCCACATTGATTTGCTACAGAATGATGCTCCTTCAGCTCGATCTGACAATGTATCTTCATGCTGACCCTTGTTATCCTAATGCAATATTTCACATATTGGGCACCCTTGAGAAAACCCTGGAGAAGACACCAAGTTCAAAGCCAATTTAGGTTAGATTTGCATAACACATCTAGCTAAGGTTTAAAGTGCGCGCGCACACGCACACACACCAAATGTTTAACTCAAGACCCAATAGCCAGCATGAAGAGAATGTGAGAATGTTGCTTGCCATCAATCCAGATTTAATTCTAATTCAACAATTGAAGGTAGAGATACAGTAACACCCACAAGCCTAAATTCCCAATGGAATGGACTTCCTTCTGTATTACATATTTGCTTATAATGTTACACATTGTCTATTTTATTCCCACTCATCCTTTGGATTTCTTGGACCTTGCACCAAACGTGAGTAACTTCCAATGTCATTCAACTCGCAGATGCCATTTTGAGTCAGCTAAAATGGAAGCTTGCTGGTGTGGAGACAAGAAAATATATCCCAGTTCCCTGCACCCTGGTGCATAGATGCTTAAGCATAAAATGCCAACCTACTGTCTTGACTGACTGAATAATGTTGATTTGGCTCTCAGTATCCATTATCACCAGCTTCCAATCTGTCCACCAATAGGTTGGATATAGTTTCTTCAAGTCAATTTGGATGAGTTCAATTTTGCTAATTGATCATGCTGTCCAAAAACCAGTTGGAGAATTGAGAAACCTGTAAATTCTGATTCTTGGCTCTGCATCTAGGTCACTGATAATATCATGAAAAGCAGATGTTGGAAAACCCTGTCCCTGTGGTGTTATTGATTGGTATCTAATGTAGGACATGCCCATTCATCCAGATTCCATTATCCATTCAATCACTTTTTAGCAATCTCCCCTTACGTTCGCCGGCCATAACTTCTTTTGACAGACTCTAGTGAAACACTTTGTCAAACACTCCATGAGTTTATCTGTACAATAGGCCACACAGCAACGTACAAGCAGGATAAACAGAGGAGAGACCACAAAGACAATCATATTCCTAGCTATCAGTCTTACAACTGAGGTGAGTGTTTTGTTTTAAAGAAATTTTTTTCTCTCTTTTTCTGATAAAGATAAAAGGGTGGATAGGAATATAAAGTATCTACTATGGCATATGTATTTTCCTGAAATTATAAGATGTCAGGAAAAGGAAGATTTATTTCAATACCGTATGGCCATCACAATACAGCCATATATTACATTTTTTGCCTAATATATTATACAAAACTTTGGATGAGGGGAAAAGCATTGTCTTGTACTGCTTTACTTTATTTTCTAATGATTGTCTTTGTTTTAATGCATCAAGATGATCGCTGAAGACACAGCACCTCCCCATCTGTTAGTAGCAATGCAAGCACGGACCATCTGGTCAGTAATCCATGCCAAGTTAGTGGCAACTGGCATTGTGGGCTGTACAATGTAATATCTGTGTTGATAGTGCCTTGTTCATCTGAAAGTATTTATGATATATCTGTCTTTTCTGTAATGCAGTCATTTACCAGAAGTGATAAGACTCCTATTTATTTTCTTTACTAAGATAGGTTCTCAGAAACTAATTAGTCCCAATTGTGTAATGATGCAAGAGAATTTTCATCCATAGTACTGCTGCAAGTAGATTTCAATTATATTTTACTGTTTTCTCTGTTGCTTTGAGAAAACTGTTGTGTGTAGGGCATTAGGCTTCTGGAAGATTGTATTTTAAAATGCTGAATCAATCTAGTGAACCTTTAAGGTAAGCACATGGAGCACCTAAATAACATTTCACCATTCCAAAGAAGTCTTCAGCAAAGCCTTTGCAGTAGCAGCCAGGCATCCTTATCTTTGTTCTTCAACCTCCTTGCCATCAAGACCTCCATACTATTTACTTCGATTATTTTTTGATGTATGTTTTAACTTCACATGCTTCATATAAAAGGCCAACACCTATAACAATTTTCCTCGTACTCTACGCAACTACTTTAACAAGAGATTCCAGTTTATTCCCAAAGAATTATGTAAAGCTAGTGCTCTATAGTTCCTTCATTTCTCTCTCCCAACTCTCTTGAATAGGGGTGCCACATTCTTTAACTTTAAGTCTGTTGGGAGAATTTCTACATCGAGGAAATCCACCACCATTTTTGTGGCCAGTACTGGGGTGTGGACCATTAATTCCAGATTTGTTAATTTTAGACATGCTTATTCCCTCGGCATCTTCTCTTTGCTGATAGCAATTCTTTAATTCAACACTCTCTTGTTGAATCCTCAATTCCACATTACTTATTGTATGCTATTTGTAACTTCCACTTGAGGACAGATGAAAAAATGACAAAAGCCTTATATCTCACTTTAATTTCTTCTGCTGTATCCTTTACATCATCCGGCTTGTTTTCACTAGTCTCATTTTACTGACTATCTAGTAGATTTTTTAACCTAGATTTTTTTTCTCACTCCTTATTTTTGGCAACATCATATGATCCTTATTTTAGTTCAACGTCAACCTTACTCTTTTTTAGCCATGTATGGATTAAGCTTAATGAATTTGTAGTTTTCCACATACTGTATGTACCATTCCTTGAAAATCTTTTTTGGTGAATAGAAGTTATGGAAACAATAAGCCTGGCTCCAGAACTACAACGATACAGTTCTTAAGTTACCTGGTCTAAAAAGACTGACATCATCCCAGAAAGTCCCTCGTGGACATTTTTACTTCCTGTATTAGTTCCAAGCTATCTTCAAGTCTGTAGCATCAATCATATCCTTCAATCTTTTCCTCCAGTAGTCCTTCACTTATTTCTTTCCAACAATCAAGCAGCCAATCACAAGAGTCACGATTTTAATGTACTGTTTAACCTGTTTTAAGATGTTTAACCTGTCTCATAGTGAGAGTTACTATTTCCATTGTCCATCACCGATGGCAATAGTAGTTTGTCAAATTGAATAATGAAACACCCATGAATCACTATCCATGGATTGTAGATATGACGCAACTTCAATAAGGTTTTACATAATGATAATTTTCAATGATTTTAAGACCTGAGCTAAGCTTCGATAGAGCTCAGTTGCAATCCTTCAAGAAAGATACTATAATATGGAAACAAAGAGAAGTTTGATTGTCTGAAATTCAAGAGGGAAATGCACTTTCAGCAGTCTTGTTTTTTTATGATTACTATCTCAGTCAATAAACTTTATCTAATCCTGCTTCATCATTTAAAACTACCTACAGACTAATGTGAATCTCCAGGGACAAATCCAATACATAGTGACAAAGAGGATGTACTCCTTCTGGTGTGAATGGGAGAGTTGTTAGAAGACTGTGTGAGGTATAAATAACATTATAATGCAACCATTTAGTTGTGAAGGAAAGAAAGTCTCTTATTGTAACAAAGAGACCTGCTTTTCTTCTGTGGGTTAAATTTGTTGACCTTCAGTATTTCCCTAGGCACCTATGTTATGGTCATATTTGGGCCCTTTACATCATTTGAAGTAAACAGTGAAAAAATGTGAGTAAACAGTTTATTTCAACTGAGGAAAGGGAGGCTGTGCTTAATTGAGTTTTGGTGATAGATACGGTACAAATGGAACAAAATACTATGGTGAAGCAAAGCAAGAAACTGATAACTTACAAGAGTTTTTACAAAAGCTTTTGTTATGAATGGAAAATTAGTCTTGTTACTAAATGTAATTACTACTTCCTGAAACAAGTTAAACTGTCCCATTTCAAAAAAAAGAAAAAAATTTGTTTTCTTTCCCACTAAATTGCCAGTTCTTTCTACTCACAAACATGAGAAAGAAAGATGGAAAAGAAAACAATTCCTACCCTATGTAACATATACCTAATCAGATTATTTTAGTAAACTGAGAGAGGTACAAGGAAACCAGAAGTTAACATAAACTTGGAAGGAATTAGGTCTGTTAAACAGGATGTCCCGGTGTATTTTTCCATCAAATTATGTATTTGTTTTCATTGTGTCACTTGTCTTTCTGACAGTGGATGCTCAGAGTGTCACCACATGCTCATGGTGTCATTACAAATGTTATATATATATATAATTTGCCATCACTTCCTGAAAGCCCCACTCTGAGTCATTAATTATCTTCACCTTCATTGCCACCGGGGCAAAAACTGTGCCGAATAGCATAAAGGGAATACCTTCACAATAAAAGTGCATGTGTTAAAGAAGAGGGCATGTGATCATCATTTCAATACCAACGACCAGAGATAGAGATAATTTTGAATCAATTCCTAGCATCTTCAGAATGTGGTATGTCATGTTTTAGTGATACTTAAAAGACAGTGATGTAGAATTTAAAAACGCAAACACAAGGAATTCTGCAAATGCTGGAAATTCAAGCAACACACATCAAAGTTGCTGGTGAACACAGCAGGCCAGGCAGCATCTCTAGGAAGAGGTACAGTCGACGTTTCGGGCTGAGACCCTTCGTCAGGCCCAAATGAAGGAAGAGCTAGTAAGAAGGAAGAGATTTCAAATCTCTTACTAGCTCTTCCTTCAGTTAGTCCTGATGAAGGGTCTCGGCCCGAAACATCGACTGTACCTCTTCCTAGAGATGCTGCCTGACCTGCTGCGTTCACCAGCAACTTTGATGTGTGTTGCATGATGTAGAATTGCTAAGCAAATATTATACTTCAAATTTAAGTTACTATTGCAAAAATTTGATGGTAAGCATTGTTAAACAATTTAAATTCAGATTGGATTTGAATCCTTAATAAAAGTTGATAATCATCCATTTAATAATATAGAAACATAGAAACATAGAAAATAGGTGCAGGAGTAGGCCATTTGGCCCTTCGAGCCTGCACCGCCATTTATTATGATCATGGCTGATCATCCAACTCAGAACCCCGCCCCAGCCTTCCCTCCATACCCCCTGACCCCCGTAGCCACAAGGGCCATATCTAACTCCCTCTTAAACATAGCCAATGAACTGGCCTCAACAGTTTGCTGTGGCAGAGAATTCCGCAGATTCACCACTCTCTGTGTGAAGAAGTTTTTCCTAATCTCGGTCCTAAAAGGCTTCCCCTCTATCCACAAACTGTGACCCCTCATTCTGGACTTCCCCAACATCAGGAACAATCTTCCTGCATCTAGCCTGTCCAATCCCTTTAGGATCTTATACGTTTCAATCAGATCCCCCCTCAATCTTCTAAATTCCAACGAGTACAAGCCCAGTTCATCCAGTCTTTCTTCATATGAAAGTCCTGCCATCCCAGGAATCAATCTGGTGAACCTTCTTTGTACTCCCTCTATGGCAAAGATGTCTTTCCTCAGATTAGGGGACCAAAACTGCACACAATACTCCAGGTGTGGTCTCACCAAGGCCTTGTACAACTGCAGTAGTACCTCCCTGCTCCTGTACTCAAATCCTCTCGCTATAAATGCCAGCATACCATTCGCCTGTTTCACCACCTGCTGTACCTGCATGCCCACTTTCAATGACTGGTGTATAATGACACCCAGGTCTCGTTGCACCTCCCCTTTTCCTAATCGGCCACCATTCAGATAATAATCTGTTTTCCTATTTTTGCCACCAAAGTGGATAACTTCACATTTATCCACATTAAATTGCATCTGCCATGAGTTTGCCCACTCACCCAACCTATCCAAGTCACCCTGCATCCTCTTAGCATCCTCCTCACTGCTAACAATGTATATGAATAAAATCTCTGATCAGAGTGTAGAAATATCTACAGTAATCAGTTAATTATCTGACAACAATTCAATGCATAAAAGCATGCAGACACGGTCAGGAGGTTCAACTGTTGTTCAGACCAAACAGCAAAATGAAAAGGAATTGTGATCCATGTGACTTTGCGTGGAATGATTGTTAGTGCCAAATAGGGCAGTTTGAGTACCTCAGAAACTGCTGATCTCCTGGGAATTTTACACACAACAGTCTCTAGGGTTCACAGAGAATGGTGCAAAATCAAAAAAAAAATCCAGTGAGCAGCAGTTCTGTTGGCAAAAACATCTTGCTAATGAGGGAGGTCAGAGGAGAATGGCCAGACTGGTTGTAGCTGACGGGAAGGTGACCGTAACTCAAATACGCACACTTTACAACAGTGGTGTGCAGAAGAGCATCTCTGAATGCACAGCACGCCGAACCTTGAAGTGGATGGGCTACAGGAGCAGAAGACCACTAACATACACTCAGTAACCACTTTGTTATGTACTGGGGTGGCCACTGAGGGTATATCATAGAGGTATCATGTGAACTGCTGATTTTTACTAAATAACTCCAATTCCCGTTGTGTTCTATGGTTATTTGGTATGGTTATGGTTATCTTGGGTCCTGAATCCCATGCCTGTCTAAATCTACAAATAATGGACTGTTACTCAGCATGTCATCCTCAATCCAGAGGGATTGCTTAAGAGAGAAAGAGATGATTATTTTGCAGACGTTCTTTTATCTGTGTTTCTATTTCATTTAAATGCTTGGGTATATAACAAGATACATAATTTGGTTCTGGATAGCTCAGGAATAAAAATTTGTGAAGTCTTCAAAAAGATAACTGTCTCTGGCAGCCATGGCATTGACCCAATGACCTTCAGTGGAGTTGATGGAAGTTTCATGAGATGAACAGTAATCACTCACACAATCGGAGTGACTAGACCTAGAAAACCAATTTCAGTGTTCTACTCCAGATTAATAAACCCAGTATTCAGGGCTAGTCATTCCTGTTGGACAGGCCACATCACTTGCATACTCAATACCATCTCTTGAGAGAAACATTCTCATCCAGTTCTATCATGGGAAGACATTGCCAGGTGGACCAAAGCAAAGATTCAAGAACCTGATCAAAATCTCCTTGATAAAATCCTCATTGACTCCAGGGAACCATTGACCCATGTCCAGTCAATATGGAGAAGGAGCATTTGAGATGGTGTTGGGAGCCTCATAACCATGCACCAAAGGCACAGTGAAGTTCCCACAGAAGAGCTGGAAAGAATGATAAGCTGACAACCTACTCACCCATCTGCAGTTTCAGTTACCTCAAACCCCATCAGTGAGAGAGTCTGTTTGGTCTCTTCAGCTTCCTGAGAATCCACAATGTGGAAACGTGCCATCTTTTTTCTTCAGTGTTAGCCAGAGAAGAAGAGGAGATACCTGAATGCTGAATTATGGAGGTTCCAGATCTTCCACAAAATGAAGAGTTGTTCTCTGTCTGCCCTCTTTATAAAGTGATTTAAAATTATAAATCACATCTCATTCACTGCACGTGAACACTTGATCAAAGGCTAGAAATCTCTCTAATATTTTTCCAAGCATTGCCACACCAGTATCACAGTCATCAATGATGTTGAATTAATTATTGTTTTGAACAATTACTCAAATTAAAAGGAAAACACTGACATTGAACATGTACAATTCCACTCCACTGCTGAAACGATGGCAGCACAGGGGTTCCATCAGCACTCGATCTGATCCTACCAGAATTCAATAGTGGGGGTGGGTGGCAAAATGTAGGCCTGACTTCTGGCAGGTTGTCTGATGAAATTGTGAATGTGGAAGAATTGTCTTTTTTCCTCGTTTGATTTGACAAATTTATGTATCCTAATGGTACTGTTCACCTACCTCCCACAGAGAGCACAGCATGCCCATTCTGATGCCAGCCTCTCTATTACTGGAGGTTTCAGCTTGGAGGAGAGGCTTTTAACTGAGTTTTATTATTCTGCTAAAGCAAACCTTTAAATGCATTTTAATATTGGCGCAGGGGTTCCAGGTACCCTCTGCCTCTCAGCAGTTTGTTACTGCCAGCTTTTCCAATTTCCTTCCCTTCCTTTTCCTTCTCCTCCCTTCCTTGACTTCTTTCCTGAATCCTTCTCCAATGCCTCCTTTGCACTCTCCTCCCGCTTTGACTCCAATTTCACTGCTTGCGCTCTTTCCCAAGGTCCAGTTTTTCCCTTCCCCTCCACACTTCTCCTCTCATTATCCTAATCCTCCCCTACTTCCCCTCTTCCAAACCTTTACAGAACATAACACAGTAAGCACAATCCTGTTGCTACCCGTAAGGAGCTTGTACGTCTCCCCGTGACCGCGTGGGTTTCCTCTGGGTGCTCCGGTTTCTCTCACAGCCCGAAGGCGTATCGGTTGGTAGATTGATTGGTCGTGGTAAATTGTCTTGTTATTAGGACAAGTGGAATGGAGGCCAATTCTCTGGATTCTTTCAAAAAAGAGTTAGATAGAGCTCTTAAAGATAGTGGAGTGAAGGGATATGGGGAGAAGGCAGGTAAAGGGTACTGATTGTGGATGATCAGCCATGATCACAGTGAATGGTGGTGCTGGCTCGAAGGGCTGAATGGCCTACTCCTGCACCTGTTGTCTATTGTCTATTAGGCTGGGATTAAGTCAGGGGTTGCTGGGCAGCATGGCTCAGAGGACCAGAGGGCCTACTCCGCGCTGTATCTCAATAAAATAAAAAAGTACAGATCCTTCTGCCCACGATATTGTGCCAACCCTTTATCCTACAGGCACTTTCCCTCTTCCTTACCTCCCTATTTTGCCTTCCTCCCTTCCTCTTCAGGCTGAAAGAAATGATAGGGTTGAAGCTGCAGATTTTTGAGGATGTGAAGCTTTAGAAGTGATACAGAAGTTTCGAAGTTAATAACAGTGGACAGCAAAGTAGCATTACGTTTAGTGTAACACTAATACAGCACCAGTGAGCCAGGTTCAGTTCTGCCACTGTCTGTAACGAGTCTGTATGTTCTCCTTGTGACTGCATAGGTTTCATCTGGTGCTCCAATTCCCTCCTGTGTTCCAAAGGCATACAGTAATTAGTCACACAGGTGTAATTGCTCAGAGTTGCCTTGTTGGGCTAGAAGGGTCTGTTAGCAGTTTATACCTCCAAATGAATGAATGAATACATAAATAAATAAACAAACAAATAAAAAGGAACACAGTTGTAAAGGAAGTATACATTGTGTGAAAAAACAGATTTTGCAGACTGAATTTATGATGCCTCAGCACATGTTTGAAACTCAACCTCAGATTAATCAAGACACAGTGAATGTACATGACTTCGTAACCAAGGAGGGAAATGGAACCAGGAGCAAGAATACGGCAGGTGTACAGGAAATATAGAAAATGATTTCAATTTCCCAAATGCTCAAATGAAGAAAATTATTGTTATGTCACTGCTAAATCTCTGAAAACAATAATTTCCAGGTGTTTTCCCAATACATGTTTAAGTTGACTGTGTCCATACTGTAAAGTTTTGTGTACAGTTCTGGTCACTATGTTGAAGGAAAGACATTGTCAAGCTGGAGGGTGTGCAGAATGGATGACTCAGGGGCAGGAATGGTTACTTAGAGTGCCAGGCTTTAGATGTTTCAGAAAGGACAGGGAGGGAGGCAAAAGAGGTGGGGGCATGGCACTGCTGAGCAGAGATAGTGTCACGGCTGCAGAAAAGGAGGACGCTATGGCGTGATGTCTACGGAGTCTCTGTGGGTGGAAGTTAGAAACAGAAAGAGGTCAATAACTCCACTGGGTGCTTTTAGAGACCACCCAATAGTAACAGGAATATAAAGGAGCAGATAGGGAGACAGATTCCGGAACAAGGTTGTTGTGACGGGAGATTTTAATTTCCCAAATATTGATTGACATCTCCCTTGAGCAAAGGGTTTAGATGGGGTGGAGTTTGTTAGGTTTGTTCAGGAAGGTTTCCTGACACAATATGTAGATAAGCCAACAAGAGGAGAGGCTATACTTGATCTGGTATTGGGAAATAAACCTGGTCAGGTGTCAGCTCTCTCAGTGGGAGAGCATTTTGGAGATAGTGATCACAATTCTATCTCCTTTACCATAGTGCAAACACAAGAAAATCTGCAGATGCTGGAATTTCAAGCAACACACATAAAAGTTGCTGGCGAACGCAGCAGACCAGGCAGCATCTCTCGGAAGAGGTACAGTCGACGTTTCAGGCTGAGACCCTTCGTCAGGACTAACGGAAAGAAGAGCTAGTAAGAGATTTGAAAGTGAGAGGGGAGGGGGAGATCCGAAATGATAGGAGAAGACAGGAGGGGGAGGAATGGAGCCAAGAGCTGGACAGTTGATTGGCAAAAGGGATATGAGAGGATCATGGGACAGGAGGCCTAGAGAGAAAGAAAAGGGGGAGGGGGGAAGCCCAGAGGATGGGCAAGGGGTATAGTGAGAGGTATAGAGGGAGAAAAAGGAGAGAGAGAAGAAGAAAGTGTGTATGTAAATAAATAAATAACGGATGGGGTACGAGGGGGAGGTGGGGCATTAGTGGAAGTTTGAGAAGTCAATGTTTATGCCATCAGGTTGGAGGCTACCCAGATGGAATATAAGGTGTTGCTCCTCCAACCTGAGTGTGGCTTCATCTTTACAGTAAAGGAGGCCGTGGATAGACATATCAGAATGGGACGTGGAATTAAAATGTGTGGCCATTGAGAGATCCTACTTTCTCTGGCGGACAGAGCGTAGGTGTGCATCGAAACGATCTCCCAATCTGCGTCAGGTCTCACCAATATATAGAAGGCCACATCGGGAGCATTGGCTGGGGTGATATACTGCGTCCGGTATCAGCCTCCAACCTGATGGCATGAACATTGACTTCTCAAACTTCCACTAATGCCCCACCTCCCCCTTGTACCCCATTCCTCCCCCTCCTGTCTTCTCTGATCATTTCAGATCTCCCCCTCCCCCTCCCCCTCCCACTTTCAAATCTCTTACTAGCTCTTCTTTCAGTTAGTCCTGACGAAGGGTCTCGGCCTGAAACGTCGACTGTACCTCTTTCTAGAGATGCTGCCTGGCCTGCTGCGTTCACCAGCAGCTTTCATGTGTGTTGCTTGAAATTCCAGCATCTGCAGATTTCCTCGTATTTGCGGCATGAATATTGACTTCAAAAACTTCCGCTAATGCCCCACCTTCCCCTCGTACCCCATCCATTATTTATTTATTTATATACACACTTTCTTTTTCTCTCTCTCCTTTTTCTCCCTCTGTCCCTCTTGCCCATCCTCTGGTTTCCCCCCTTCCCCTTTTCTTTCTCCTTAGGCCTCCTGTCCCATGATCCTCTCATATTCCTTTTGCCAATCAACTGTCCAGCTCTTGGCTCCATCCCTCCCCCTCCTGTCTTCTCCTATCATTTTGGATCTCCCCCTCCCCCTCCAACTTTCAAATCTCTTACTAGCTCTTCCTTCAGTTAGTCCTGACGAAGGGTCTCGGCCCGAAACGTCGACTGTACCTCTTCCTAGAGATGCTGCCTGGCCTGCTGCATTCACCAGCAACTTTTATGTGTGTTCCTTTACCATAGTATTTGAGAGGGATAAGAACAGACAAGTTAGGAAAGTGTTTAATTGGAGTAAGGGGAAATATGAAGCTATCAGGCAGGAACTTGGAAGCATAAATTGAGAACAAATGTTCTGAGGGAAATATTCAGGGGATATTTGTGTGGCGTTCTGCATAGGTACATTCCAATGAGACAGTGAAGGGACGGTAGGGTACAGGAACTGTGGTGTAAAAAAGGCTGTTGAAAATCTAGTCAGGAAGAAAAGATGTAGCTCCACCAACACTTTAGCTCACAGCTTGGATGGCATTCACTCGCATCACTCCTATCATGTGACAGGACTGCACCTGTACCACAAGGGGAGCCATCACAGAGAAGCTTCACTGGACGATGTGGATCATAATGCACAATGGCCACCATCACCACTTCCTTTACCTTTTGGAAAGCCACTTCACACTGTCTTGTCCATCGCCATTTCTTCCGATCTGTAGTAATGACTACAAGGAGTGGAACACAGTAGCCAGGTTTGGTGAAACTTAAAAAGGACCACAACTGTGATGCACCCTCTGCCCTTGGGGTATCCACCACTACTTAAATTTTCTCAGCGCATTTGTGTAAATCTTGTTTATCAATGATCTGACCACAGTAAGTGATGCTTGGTTTTAAAAATTCACACTTGCGTCATTCTCTGAGTCCATGCTCTTATCATCTTTTTAACACCCATTTTGAGGTTTCAGGGATGTTCCTTGTCATCCTTACCGGTAACAATGGTGTCATCCAGGTAACACTGAGTGCCTGGGCAGCCTTGCAGCACCTGGTCCACAGCTTTTTGCCTGAATGCCGGTGCAGATGCTACTCCAAAAATAAGCCTATTATAGTGATAGAGCCTTTTGTGAGTGTTTATGATGAGAAGCACTTTGGACTTTTCTTTCATCTCCATATGTAGGTAGGCCTCAGCTAAGTCCACTTTTCTGAACTGTTTTCCTCCAGAAAGGTTTGCAAAGATGTCCTTTATCCTGGGCAGAGCATATTGATCTACTCTCAACACTGGGTTGATGGTGACCTCAAAATCACTACAGTTCCTGACATACCCATCCTTCTTGGCTACTGGGACCACTGGCATTGCCCCTGGACTCCACTCAACCATGGACAGAATTCCTTCAGCCTGTATATGATCAAGCTCACTGTCATGGATGATGTAAGGAACAAGATGGGTTTGTAAAACTTGGGTGTGGCATTTTCTCCCTAATATGTTTGAGTTTTCCAATGCTATCCTTAAATACTGCTGTGGCATCATCCAGTACCTATCTTAATTCACTTTCAATTGACTCTATTGCAGAGGATGTGACATACAAATGTTGGGTGGATCTCCAATCAAGTTGTAGATGTCTCAGCCTCTCACGGCTCTACAAATCTGGCCTTCCTGTTTTTATCACACACATGCCCAATGTGGCTTGTTGGTTGTTGTATTTCACGGTTGTGAATGTCATTCCCACAGGAATTATCTTTTCTCCAGTATAAGTTCTTAATTGGATATCTGCTGGCTTCAGTTTAGTATCTTTAAAATGGCTTTCAAACTCATTTTGTGGAATAACAAACAGCTGAGCCAGTGTCCAATTCCATTTTAATTAATTGGCCACTCACTTCTGGTGTAAGCATATTGGTTGTTTCTTGTCAGTTTTCACATAGTAAATCTCCAGGTCCCTCAGTCCTGTGTCAGTCTCATCTTTATCCGATTTTTCATCAACAGCATGCAGATTGGTGCTCTTTTTGAAACTACAACTTGACTTTTTATCTTTTTCTCTTCCCTGTGCAGCTCATTTAGTTTGTCTGCTTGACATGCTCTTTGTATGTGTCCTACTTTGTTGCATTTTCGACAAGTTTTGCCTTTAAACCTGCATTGCTCTGGTATATGTGAGCTCCTGCCGCAATGGTAACACAATTTGTTTTGCCAGGTTAGGTTTCTGGTTAGATAATGCAGTTTTGTTCACATTCACTTTCATTACTGACTGCAACTCAATTGCATCTCTGCTTGTGGTTTGCATTGATACAGCAATTTCAACTACTCTTTTAAATGTCGTTTGTGCTGCAGTTAGGAACCATTTTTGAATATTTTCTTGTTAGATTCCACAAACTAAATGATCTCTCAGTGCATCATTAAGCCCAACACTGAACTGATAATGCTCAGAAAATCTTTTCAATTCAGCTAAGTAAGCTGAAATGGACTCCCTTCCTTCTGATTTTGCTTATGAAACCTATAGCATTCTGCATTCAACAATGGTTTTGGTTTTAAATGTTCCTACATTATTTTCATGATATCAGCAAAGCTCATTTCAGATGGTTTGGTTGGTGGTTGGAGCAGTCAACTTATAAGCAAACTGTATGCTCTTCCATCTTTTGCACTCATTTCTCATTGGCTATTTAATTCGCTTCAAAATACTACTCAATTTGTTCAATATACACGATCCAGCTATCTATTATGCAATCGAATGCACCCATCTTTCTGATGTTGTCAGCCATTTCTGCTTAAAAAAAATTATTACTATTATCACCCAGTACTCGCTGTTTATGAACCCATGAATTTCGCCCGTTTCAGCTTTCTTTTTAAACTTGTCCACCTCTCACTCCCCCTTCTGAGGAAAAACAAACATAGAACATAGGACATAGAAAGCTAGAGCACATTACAGGCCCTTCGGCCCACATTGTTGTGCCAACCACAACATTGTGTACTGAACATCCTGTGCTTTTTGTTAACGAATGTCTCGTTGTACTTCAACAGGTACGTAGTCGTCTTGGGTTTGTTTTAAAGCTACCTTGTCACTACTGACATGTTTTATAACTTCAGAAATGAATTAAAAGAAAAATACGGGAGCCCAAGATAATGTGCGTACTTCATTTTTATTTTTAGCGAAGCACACACGTTTGATGTGGTGATGTAATGGTGTATGCCATTCACGTACTTTTATATAGTAGACCCCATAATGAATTATATAATCAACAAAGAATGCTTAATCAAAAATATATTTACAATGTTACGCAAATATTACTGAAATATTAAATACAGAATAGCAGGTACAATTACAACATTTAAAAGGCATTTAGATAGGTACCTGGAGGAAGTGGCTTAGAGAGTTCTGGACTAAATGAAGGCAAGTGGGACTAGCTGGGAGGATGCTATGATCGAAGTTGGATCGAAGGACCGTTTCTGTGCTGCATTACTCTCTGACTCTATGACCGTTAACATTCAATCTTCCCTAGTCCCAGTGCTGTGCTCTTTCTTTTATCACCTCACACCCTGCTGCCATCCCCTTTACTCCCGGTTATTAAGTATATATAATCTAAATATAATATATATTCAGTCTGGTGAATATACATCACCAAGGAAACAATATGCTCCCAGGTTTCTGCCATTTTTGCACAGCAGATGTGGTCTTCATTCAACCAATGAACATCTGGACAGCAAAGCTGCCAGACATCAGGATGTTTTTCATCAACTATAGCTCAGCATTCAATAGTATCACCCCCTCAAAACTAACCAATAAGGTTCAAGACCTTGGCCTCAATACCTCTTTGTGCAATTGGATCCTTGATTCCCTCTTTTTCAGACCCCAGTCAGTTTGGATTGGTAAAACCATCTCCTCCACAATCTCAATCAGCGCAGGTGCACCACAAGGCTGTGTGGTTAGGACGCTGCTCTACTCACTTTATACTTATGACTGTGAGGCTAAGCACAGCTCCAATGCCATTTTCAAGTTTGCTGATGACACCACTGGCTTTGGCCGAATCAAAGATAGTGACATATCAGCATATAGGAGGGAGATTGAAAATCTGGCCGAGTGGTGTCTCAACAACAACCTCTCACTCAATGTCAGCAAGACCAAGGAGCTGAATATTGACTGCAGGATGAGGAAATCTAAGGTCCGTGAGCCAGTCTTCATCAGGGGATCTGTGGTGGAGAGGATCCGCAATTTTAATTTCCCCCGTGTTATCATCTCACAGTAGCTGTTTTGGGTCCAGCATGTAAGTGCCATTACAAAGAAAGCATGGCAGCACCTCTACTTTCTTAGAAGTTTGTGAGGATTCGGCATGACATCTAAAACTTTGACAAACTTCTGTGATGGATAGTACGGTCTGGTATGGAAACACCAATACCCTTGAATGGAAAATCCTACAAAGGGTAGTGGATACAGCCCAGTCCATCATGGATAAAGCGCTCCACACCATTAAGTACATCTATATGGCGCGCAGTCGCATGAAAGCAGCATCCATCATCAAGGATCTTGTTGTGTGGGAAATTGTGAGTGCTATTCTGTATTTTAGCACCCTGTTATGTAGGTATACTCACACAAAAGTATTTACAGTATTTAGTTGTGTTACCTTCTGGTCAAACTATTTAATTAAAGTAGCCACTAAAAAAGAACATCATACTTTAAATGACAGGGATGTAATTGTATAGTTTTTATTTAAATCTCTGAGTTCCTAAATTGACAACGTATAAAATGGTATTGGTATCCGATAAGATGGATGACCAGAATTACTGCTAAAAATGTTGTCCAAATGAATTTAAAAGTATGCCAGTATCTGGACTTTTAATAACAGTGATACTGTGATTGACAAACACCTCAATCATGGTGAAACAATGAAGCACTTGTTTGAAGGTGAAAAAAAGCAACATTTTTACCTGCATTGTGTCACATAATAATGATTGCAGATTTTGTTTGGGCACTTTGTGGTTCACATATCAAAACTTGTTTTTAAGCCAAACAAAGAAGCAATGTTACCTCTTGCACTGTGGACAAGAGGTATTTTTGAAGATAATTAAAAGCTGTGTTTTCTAGCAGTTAAGCTCCTGATACCCAAGGTGGTGATCACATATCACACTCTCAAAATGTCTGATTGGCCAGTTTTATATCCATGATATCCTCTTTGACCGTCTTAACACTAAATACCAGTTAGTGAAGGAGATTGCCACAAAGGTCAGGCAAGAACTTTAATTATTTAATAAAGCCACAGGAATGATTGACATGATAGTTATATTCAATGTTTGGACACCATTACAACAGGATGATTGTGTTTGGGACCGAGTTTAAATACTTGGAGCAAAATCACTTTCCTGAACAGTCAACAGGAGATCGTCGTTGTTATTCATTGGTATAGCAGCTTGTGGCAAAAAAAAACCCCTAAGTTATAAAGCAAAATACCTTAGTTACATGTTAGATACTGTATCTTTGTAGTCTTGCAGAACCTTTAATTCATTTAGTTGAACATTTTGCCTGTTTCCTACAAGCAGCTTTAGAACTGAATAGGAGCAGAGGCCCTACGAGAGAGATATACAAGAACAGCCTTGAAATGCGGCCTGCAAATTCCTTTTATTTGCTTCACAATTTTTCTTTCTATTCTTTCACTACTTATTACAGCACACTAAATCACTGATCTCTACAAATCCTTGTACCAATAACTACAAAAAATATTTTATGTGATTATATCTATATTTATAAAGGTGCATTTTTCTGTTTTGCAATAATCTTGCAGAGCCTCTGAAATATGAGTCAATATTTCATTTTGTTTAGCATTTGTGTTGAATAGCCAATTAAACTGAACTGCAGTGTTAACCTGTGTTGATGAATTGACTTAATTGTAACTAAACACAAGCAGTTTATAATCATCTTCCCCAGATACTTCTTGCCAATATTCTTTCTATACAGTAAGGAGTTGTGCTAACAGAGGATTTAAAATAACACTTGTACAAGACGGTGAAAGGTTTGTTGGCTTTTCACCCCAGCATGATAATTATATTACTATTGATACTTCAGAGGTTGGAAAACTGTTGTTCCAAAGCTCCAATTTCCTTCTGACATTGTAAGATGTTGAATCCACCACTAAGCATAATGGAGAAACATCAGAAAACTCGCCAAGCAAAATAGCCTTTATCTACAAGGTATTTCCAAAACAACATTAAATAACCACTTCATCCACAAAAGTAAATTTGTTTGTGAAACATTATCTTAAAATTAAAAAATGTGCAGCTTTGTTAGCAAACGGAAACGGTTGCGGTTTGGGACTGAAGTTTGCAGCTATAAAGCAAATGACTGGGTTTGGAAGAACTGAATTGCTATAATTTATGGTAACAAAAATCATAGTTTACATTTGTTTATTCTCTGCCTCTAGTAGCACTGCATTCGCAGTAATGATCGACAGCCTCGAAGAAGGCAGAAGGTTTGTAGAGGAGTTGGGTTTCAGGGATCAGGTGGTGAGGACAGGAGCTCTAGATGCACCTCAATGAACTGTTGTTCATCCTCCACACATTGGAACAATAGCACAAGGTTCAACAATTTGAATCCTGCTCACAGATAAAAATCCTGAAGTGTCACAAATCAGCGGATAGATATGTTTAAGATTTGCAAGGGATATGTGAAGAAATAGTATTACAGTTGTGCCATTAATTAAACGGAATGGAAGGAACGGCTGAGGTAGGGAGCACTGATAAGAATCTCTTGCCCTTTGGCAGCATTTGTATTCCATCATAACACAATCAAGCTGCTAATAAAAAGGCTGAACACAGAGTATTAACTTGATGGTGCAAATACCTCACAGACACTTTGTTAGCATTCAGCATTTCTGTGAAATAGAAATTAAATTCTCTTTACAGTAGCTTTGCTTTTGATAATCTGTCCATTACAGACTTGGAACATAAATCAGGCCTTTGCCTAATAAGCTTTGCGAGCAACTGCAGGATAGGCGTCCCTGTTTCTCTCCCATTAATCAGCAGAAACTTCACACGCTGTGAGGGCCCCAGGAGACACTTCTGGCTGGGAAAAAGATCCTCCCTCTTCAGTTCTAATCAGTCCGTCCCATCTGTAATGGCTTCAGCAAATTGTTAATGACATAAAGTGACAGTCGAAGGGCTCTTTGCTCTGTCAGGATTGAGTTTCTACGAGCTCTCCGACAAACTACCACACACTGGCCTCAAAGCTTCAGAAAAATGGTCTGGATTACCATGGAATGAATTTGATATGTCCGCAAAGGCAATCTGGAATTGAAAAGAAAGCCTTTATTTGCTAAGTTTTCTTTCACGTTTTAATGGGGAACATGCAGGTAATTGCAGATCATCTCAAACCCACATAAGAATACCATTTGCACTCAGAATATCGCCATGATTATCAGATATACAATAAAACTGTGTAGAGTGGGAAAATCAATTAGGCCTGTTGTTTGTCAAATAAAAACACGGGGGGTGGGGTGGGTTGTGGGTGGTGGTTTACCTGACTACAGAGTCTGAAGCAAAAGAGTTGTGGCACCCCATTGTATTTGGTTGCCTTTTAACTATGGTATGAAAATAAGCATGAATCCCAGTTTCACCACCTACCTGGCCTCACTTGTTCCACAGAGATTTCAAATTAGCCTGTACAGAGTAGTTTTCTGGTATGGTTTATAAAATAAATATTGTTCTAGGGCAGGACAGAAAAGGCAAGGCATCCTACTTTCACTCACTGGGCTCAGTCACAGTCTGTCCCATTCATGGCCAATGTTAGGCCCTGTTGGGTAAGATAAGCTCTCCTGACCTCCGCAAAGCTCTTCCTTCAGTAAGTGGCCAAATGGATGTGAGTCTTTCACAAGACTGCAAGCCTTTCAGGAAAGAAGGAGGGGCAGTTGTGGTGGTGCACAGGCCATAAAGTACACGGGTAAAACGTAGAGTAGGGTCCAATTGGCATCTTTGGAAGAATGGAATATGAACTGAGAATAGATCAAGTACTTTAATCAAAGAAAGTGAATAACTCAGGAAGATGTCGGTTGGTCCATATCCATCAGCATATAATTCCAACTTTCAGTGCCTGGTTCATGGTCTGCAAAGGTCACAGCTCCAAGTCTACCTCCTGGTATTTCTTATGCAAGATGAGAGCTGTTGCCCCTACCAGTCTACCGGACTCTGTTTCGGAGCCCTACCATCCTCTGGCAGAAGGGGAAAGTGCCTCATCCTCCTTCTGGTACTTCTACCAATTACTTTAAGACCATGCCCTCTATTTATCTTCACTCCTCTGTTAAACAGAATAGATGAAACGCCCCAGGCAATCCAATTTTGTCCCATTGTTAATGTAGTCGTGCGGAGTTTCCAGTTCAGCACACACACAGAATGCCGGAGGGACGCAGCAGGCCAGGCAGCATCTACCGAGACAGAGTAAACAGTTGACATTTTGGTCTGAGACGCTTCTTCAGGACTGGAAAGGGGAGAAGTCAGAGTAAGAAGGTGGGGGAAGGGGAGGAACAAGTACAACGTGGTAGGCGAAACTGGGAGAGGGAGGGGATGAACTAAAGAGTTGGGAAGTTGATTGGTGAAAGAGACAAAGGGCTGGAGAAGGGGGAATCAGACATAAGAGGACAGAAAGCATGGAAGAAAGGGAAGGGGGAGGAGCACAGTGGAAAGTGATGGACAGGTAAGGGGATGAAGTTAGAGAGGGAAACAGGAATGGGGAATGGGAACACCAGATCCGGTTGCCTGTTACTTCAACATTCCCTCTGCTCTTGCTATCAATACAATCTCTAGCCTCTTAGCCTCTTCAAATAGAGTTTAAAACAGCCTCAAGAAATCACTCCTCATTGTTCACTCAGCAGTTGCAACCGTCTGCCTTTGCCATTGAATTCAACAATTTCTTTCCTCCATAGGCACCTGAATATGCAGGCAATGGAGGGGTGTGGAGCACCTGCAGGCAGAAGGGAATAATTTAAACTGATATCATGTTCAGCAGAGACATTTAGGGCCAAAGTACCTGTTTCTGTGCTGCATTGTTCTGCAGACTTATTTGTAATGGCAGGCACAGACATGGTGGGTGTATGACTATGTGACTGTTAAAGCTTACACGAGTGATGGGACAATGAAGCCAGCTGCAAAAGGAGCAGGGGTGGAAGGGCCAGTGCTGTCTTCAGCAGCTGAGCCTAGTCTGCATATCAGACTCAGTAGTTAGACTGATCTGAGGCTAAAACCTACATAGATTTGAAACTACAATCAGCTTTTTGCAATTTTTTTTTCAGGATTGGTCCCATAAACTGTTTCTGTTCACATTCAATTATCAGTCCTATTTGGTGAATAGAAGGATTGTTCCTTGGTAGCTGGGATATGTTTCTTTAGGACAGTTAGATTGCTATGAGCCTTTGCTCTGAAACAGAAATGTGCTAAAAAATTTTCAGAGGCAAAGACAATATCATTTGAGCTGTTTCTATCGTGCACAATAGTTACTTGTCATTCTCGGAGTTAAATGATAGCAAAGTCTAAAATTAGCCTTAATACATAAATTGTCACCTGGCCCTCCATTCCAACAATTTCTTAATCAATTACCAAACTCAGCACTTTGTGCTCCAGAAGTGCTGGCAATTCCTTTCTGCATGTAAAATTTCAGCAGATGAGGTGAATTGCAGATTATGATCCACAATTTGCTCACATTAGTCCCTGTTGAAGGAAGTCTTTGTGGAAATGATCACTTGTGAGTAATGTAGAGTGGAAACAATGTCAGTGTGCAGAGTGACTGAGGTTGAACTCTGCTTACAAATTCTGCGAGATTCAAAGCAAAGTAGCCAGATCCTGGGGCTAGAGCATATCCTTAACTGCTTGGTCAGAGAGAGGAATGAAATGAGGATAAAGAGAGTGAAATAGAAAAGGAAGAATTGAAACAGGAAATAACAATGACAAGTGTTGTTATATTATCATTCGCTTTTGTAATATATAAATCACATTGAAAAAATATTTAATGAATATATGCATATGTACACACATGAATCTTTGGTACAAAAGAGTCTTAGCTGTTTTATAAAATAGCTATGTGTCATATAATGCGACATTGTTCGGCCTACTTTATGAATAATACATATATGATAAAGATGTCAGATTTAAAACAGGCATGCATCAAGATAGCAACATTTCTTTAAAAGCTTGCTTGTCGCTAAATGGGAAGGTTTTCAAAGCACAAAGCAGCACGGAAATTGAAGGTGCACTGTATTCCTGATCTGTTACTCCTCACCATAATGCAGGCAAGTCTTACACTTATTGCTGGTGACAATTCTGTAAATAAATTGAGAAATGTCACATACTTAGCACCTAATGCGGCAAATCCCAGTTCTCAGAAAACCATTCTTCACTGACGGATTGAGATACATTTTACAGGAAACAATGTGTGGAACCATATACGGGAGAGAGATTTTCCAACATAGTCGATGACATCACTTGACAATATTAAGAAAAGAAGCCAAACACTTCATCCAACACTAAACTAATGACCAACTACATAACAATGACAAATGAAAATTTAATCACAAACAAGGGAAGATCTGCAGCTGCTGGAAATCCGAGCAACACACACAATTTAATGAAGATTTAATCTGTCTGATGCAGTGAAACATGACTGTCCATTTAAAATGTGTAGGTGAAGTAAACAATTTTACAGTTTCCCCAGCCTATGTTTAGAAAGCGCAAGTCAATTCCTCCTTGTGAAGTCAGGTCACTGGCCTAACATTCCCTCATCTCTTAAATGATTGATAGTTTTCTCATTCCATCAACAGGAGTTTGACAGCTTGAATTTGGACTAACCAATCTTTAATTTGTTTTGATCCACAGTCAGTTATGTTATATTATCACCAAGTGATTGCTCAAAGAACAGCTCCCCCCCCCCATGATTTGTTTCTTTGCTTTGAAACCTCTTTCAAGTATTTGTTATAATTTAGCAAAAAGTGAATAGAGATTGAAAAGAAAACCCCACAGCTGACATGTACCAGATTGATAGCACTAACAACAATATAAGGGAAATGGCATGTTCTGAGCTATCGCTTCAGCTTTTATTATTCTCTCCAGTGTTGTCCTGAAATTATGCAGGATACACAAGGCATGTAGAAATGTCACTAAGTATAGAGCAGAATATTTCTTTTTCTATGTGGAAATAATCCAAAGTAAGGTAAACTTTTAGGAATTACTTCCTGACCGACATTATCATTCAATTCTTCAGGAGGTGGGCTGGAAGCGAATAGTTGCAACAAAAGGGAAGGGGAGGGGTGGATATGCTATTTAATGTGACGAAAGCTTTGGAGAATACTATTCCAGTAAAATGAACTGATGTTTTGGTGAATGTTAACAGTCAGGACCAGAATCATGTTTAGAATCAGGAAGCAGATTAACAATAATGTAGTGAATTTCCCACTTCAGTTGCAAGTACAATTCCTTCACATGATTTGAGTTACTGCCTGCACTGGGACAGGGCTACCCTCATTAACATTAGCTCAGGCTGAGTGGTGAATGGGATAAAGGAATCCTGTGTGTGTTAGATTCAATAGTCCAATGTACATTTCAACATGCAGTGGAATGCATCACCTACATAAACAATCAACACAGTCTGAGGATGTGCTGAGTTATCCCAGAGTGTCTCCACCCTCCAGTGCCAACACAGCATGCCTACAATGTTTAGCAGAACAACACACAGACAACGTACAACAAGACAGACACACCAACAGCAAAACAAACCTCTACCTACTACCCCAACCTCCAAAAGGCTGGGACACCTTGAACTTTGGACCTGTCAACTTCAAACCTCCAGACCTGCCAGAATGAGCCTCTGATGGGGGGACTCATCAACCTCGGGAGTCACTGGACTTTGTTCTCAGGGTCAACCAGCCTTGGGGGTGGGGGCGGGGGTGTCACTGGTATTAGTCCTCTGTGTCTGCTGGCCCAATTTCCATCCTTGGGGATCACTGGCCTTCGATCAGGGAGTGTGTGTGTGTGTGTTTGTGTGTATGTGTGTCTGTGTGTGTGCGCACGCACATGTGTATATGATATATGTCCATGACTCCATATTTGTGTGCGTGTGCACGCGTCTACAATGAACATGCTGTATCAGTCTATGAGCTGGAGGGCTTGGTGTGATCTGGTGGCTTTGCCTGTTTATCCCAGCCACTTCATCTGTATTAGAGCCAACTGTGATGGTGTCATGAAGAGTCTGCTCCAAGCCAGAGATCGATAGGGAAAGAACAAATCCATAATTGTTATCCCACCAAGACTTTAGAATCTTCATTTATATAATAAAGTAAAATTTTCACCTGATTTAAGTGGGATGCTGGTCATTCATTTCAAGGCTACTTGAAAACCAAGTTTGGCAGGTCACAGCTAGGAAGCTGGAGGGCCTGTTTTAAAACAATAAAAAAAACCAGCAACTCATTCTCCTCTCTTCCAGCATAGACATTCATACAAAGATCAGTCACATTTTGTGTAGTTGACCTATGCAAACTGTCCCAATGGATTAACACTTCAAAATCCTGTGCCAGACCCAATTAGGTTTACCTCTGAAACCACAGCAACTAATATCCGGCACTCCAAAATGCCTCGGTAAAGGCAGAAAAATAAAACATGGTTCTCCAATAGTACAGTTTAAAGCAAAAACTTGTACAATTCACTGAGAACAGAGAAATTTCAAAACAATGATGCTCCACTCTGCTGGAAGGATATGTGCAAACTATTTAACATTTTGTTTTGTGATGCAATGACATGGTTTAAAACAAATTACAACACTTGAAGTGTTTGGAAAACAAGAAAAGTTTGCCAATTGTTTAAATGAATACGACACCTTCCAAAACCAAGTAATTGAAATAGGTGTATGATCTCTAGACTGAATCTCAGCATGAAAACAACTCCTTCCAAGTTCCCATGAACAGGTTTTCTTAACTGTATAAAGTACTTCTAAATACTTCTTGTTCAGTCTTGATAAAAAAAAAACAAAGTGCCAAGTGGGCCAAACATCAATGCTGGCAAATGCTGCTCCTCAGATTCTGGCACTTTGACAAACAGAGGATAAAGACTCAGTAGGGCACAAAATGGTGGCAATGGCTCAGCAGAAAATAAAGAACTGATCCACTGAATCTTGACCATTTGCTACTTGTTTAGCTCCCACCAAAGGTCAAATTACTTCTGATCATGCCACATTGAGTCGAATGACTACAAGTAGGAGAAAGATCAATGAGTTCATCGATAAGTCTGGATCCTGTTTTCACATCATCTGCAATAGTTCAATATCACAGGAACAACTTATTTCTACAAGTTGAGGACAGGCAGTAAGACTATATCAGTGTAAATTTTTAATTAGTTATTGGTCCTGATCTGAACAAGCTACAGTAATTCAGCTGAAGTGTACTTCCACAACTAAAAATATTCCATTCATATTTTATCATACTGTAGCAACACGTGTATGACCCGTTAGATGTGGCTATATGAAATAGTTCAAATTTAAACTAAAAAAGTAGCATGATTAGTGCTTGTACTTTGAAATGTCAGCTTTACAATAAATGTTTATGATTATATTTAAATTATATTTGTTACATTTTTTATTTAGCTTTAAGATCATTGAAGTTTTAATCTGGTTTTTCAATGGTTGTGAGTGGAAAAAGCAGAATGTTAGCCTCACAAAATGTGGGCAAATACAAAATTGCCCATTTTGGCAGGAAAGATTTTTTTAAAATACCTAATTGATAAAAGTTTACAAAGCTCTCAGATGTAGAGAGATCTGGATGTTCTAATACATGATACACAAAAGGTTAGTTTGCAAATACAGAAAGTAATTAGGAAAGCTAACAGAATTATTATTCTTCATTGCGAAAGGGATTAAATACAAAAACAAGGCTCTTATGCTTCAGTTATATAAGGATATTAGAGAGACCACATCTGGATACTGTGTACAGTACTGGTTTCCTTATTAATGAAGGATAGATTATTGGAGACAGTTCAAAGGAGGCTCACCAGATTGATAATTTAGAATGGGTGTATTGTCTTGTGAAGAAAGGTTTGTGCCCACTGGTGTATAAAACGATGAGAGGGGTTTTATTTCTACCCTGAGCCAACATGGCAGGATTGATGTGGAAAGGATGTATCATCTTGTGGGAGAGTTACAGAGAATGAGGCAGAGAATCTAAGAGAGAAAATTTCAGTTCTCATGGCATTTGTAATAACAGGCATAGCTGCCAAAAATTGGAAAATAAATTCAGGGATGTTTAGGAAGCCAGAACTTTACAAGTACACATATGTTGAGAAGATCTTTCTGAGTTGGTAAGGACAAGATTACAGAATAAGTCTGAGTATTCTAGAGCCAAAATACTCTGGACAACAAAGATTTTGCTTCCTGAATACTTCTAGGTGTATCTTATGGATTTTGGGCTAATCATGAAAATCACCATGAAATTTCCCTATCACATACCATTTTATTAAAAATTGCCTATATTTGTCAGGTCAATTTATAGTTCAAGTCAGAATAACTGATTCCAAGATTAAGGAAGTCATTTTTGTTGGTCCTCGAATCAAACAGGTCATCAATGACAGACAATTCAAAGAACTTCTAGTGGAATTGAAGAAAATTGCATGGAAGGAATTCAAGGATGTTTTTGAAAATTTTCTTAGCGACTACAGAGCACCAAACTATGTGCAGCTGGTTGACAACATGCTTCAAGCATACAAAACCATGAAGTGCAACATGTCACTAATGATTAATTTTCTGCCTTCCCATTTTGATATCTATCCTGCAAATCTTGGGTGCTGTCATTCATGACCATAGTGAAAGGTTTCATCAGGGCATTGTAGTCATGGAGAAATAGTATCAGGGCAACTTGAATCATCAATGCTGACTGATTATTATTGGACACAAACAAGGAGCCTCTGACACTGAGTACAAACAAAAACCATCAACAAAGCATTTTCAGCTTAGTTGAACAATCGCAAAGCATCAGCACCTTATACAATTATTGTAAATGCATTATATTCAATAGAAGTTAACTTTTTGTTTTTCCAAATTTCTACATGGTACAAGTAATTTGAAATTATATTTGTGTTCAGCTTCAAGCGGTCTATCTTAAAAAAAAATTTGTGGAAGTTATTTAACCCACAGCTAAGGTAGGTCAAGAATTCTAGGGGTCAGTGATGGGTGAATAGGAGTTGTGCCTGGACATTGGACTTCGTCAGAACAAAATGGACATGGAAACTTCACATAGAAATTTCCAGTGCATATTCTGTGAACTCCCTGAGGAGTTGTACTAGGATTACAACCAAAGACCCTCAACAAGGTTAACTTTTGCATCTGGTTCAAAAAGACAGCAATTCTTCTGAAGCAAAGCAGGGTAAGCTGCCTCAATAACTATTGACTAGTACCACTCTTAGCTGCTGTAATGAACTGCTGGAAAGATTAATAATAGCTAGAATTAACTCCAGCCTGAGCAAGGAGCACACCCTGAGCAATTTGCCGACCATGCAACAAGTCTACTGTGGACCTAAAAGCAAGATAAACACCGGACTATTGTTTACCAAATAACAGCTCAGCATTCAGTTCCATTCTCCTCTCAGTACCAATCACCGGTCTCCTAGAGCTGGAACTCTGTTTCTCCCTCTCTAACTGGGACCTCAACTTGTTGATCAGGAGACCAAATTCATTATGATTTGATGATAACATCTTCTCACTGACATTCAACACAGTTGCACTTCAAAGTTGCGTACTTAGCCCTCTGCTCTACTCTCTCTACACTCATGACTGTGTGGCTAGGCACAGCTCAAGTACCATTTGTAAATTTGTAAATTTGCAGATGATACCGCTGTTGTTGGTAAAATCTCAGAAGGCAGACAGGATTGAGAGAGTTCACCGGTTGAGTGGTGTTGTAACAACAACCTCAGACTCAACCTCAGCAAGACAAAGCAGTGACTGTGGATTTCAGGAAGGGACAGTTGGGTGAACACAGACCAGCCTTCACTGAAAGGTTAGCAGTGGAATGGGTGAGCAACTTTCTGATACTGGCTGTCAATATCAGCAAACGTTCTGACCTTTGCAAAGTTTTATAGGTGCACATTGGAGAGCATTCTGACTGGTTATATTATAGCCTGGTATGGAAGCTCTAATGTACAGTATCGCAAGAGGCTGTAGAAGATTATAAACTGAGCCAGCTGCATCACAAGCACAACTCTCTCCACCATTGAGGACACCTTCCAAGAGGCATCGATAATTAAGAACCTCCACCACCCAGGACATGCCCTCTTTCCATTGCGACCATCAGGAAGGAGGTACAGAAGCATGAAGACCCACGCTCAATGATTCAGGAACAGCTTCTTCCTCCCCACCATCTGATTTCTGAATCCATGAGCACTACCTCATTATTGCTTTTGTTTTGCACTACTTATTTACGTATTTTGTAACTTATGGTAATTTTATGTCTTTTCACTGTAATGCTGCCACAAAACATCAAATTTCACAGCACATATGACAGTAATAATAAACCTCATTCCAATTCTGATTTAATATCTTCAACTAGATGTCTAAAAAATGACAAAGTTGACCATCCAAACTATCACCACAATGCTCCTCGATACTTACCACAAATATTAATCTGCCAGGCAGATTATCTTTTCATTTTGAATTTTGACAGATGTTGTGACAGAGCAGGTCTGCCACAAGTAATTCCTTCTGATTTTTTTTCTGTGCATTTACACTATCAAATGGGGACAGGTCAGCTTTTTGAAGTTCACTTATGTTACTGGGAACCTGCCAGCGACCATCGCTGCAGTGTGCGGTGTCAGGTGTAGGGGTGGGTGCACCCAAGGCTTTCTCCAGGCGGCTCTGACAACGCGTTTTCCGAGGACTCTTCCTACCTCCCTCAAACAAGCTATCCCAAACAGGTAAAGGTTCAAGCCCAGCCCTGGTCTGAGCTCAGGTTAACACAGGGCATGAAAGCTTAACAGTGATACCAGATTCGGCTTTTTGCAACAAATCAGACAACACAAGTAAATCCCACCTAGTGACCATATCTTTTGAAAGGTTGCTATCCACTCCCACCTGCAATAGAAAGAGGTGATATTCAATGCCAAGGATAAGAACTGTGGTAGGATATAACTTAACATCCCCATGCACACATTGCACTTGCATACATTTAGAATATTAACATCAACTGGGGAAATAAACTGTCTCTTAATCCGGGTCATCACACTCGCAGTGTCCAATAATGCCTGAACTGTTTGTCCATTTACTTCCACGGGAAGTTCATTTCCCTTTGACATAGAATGTTCAGGGGCTTCCAGCCCTGTTTCTTCCCCCTCTCAGGGAATACAACAGTAGTTTGACAATTTTGGGTGCTGAAGGGGACGACAAGAAGCTTTGTGCCCTGGCTGTTGACAGAAGAAGTGACTTAAAGTCTTGGTCTTCCCACCGTCTTTCTCCTGTGTAGACCCAGGTGTAAATTTCAGAGATCCCAGAGTAGCTTTACTTACAGCAGCTGTCCTCTGCTCCTATGGCTGGATTGAAACTGGCCGGACCAGCCCTAACCGGAAATTCAGGGGATGTAGAACCAGCTGGGCTGCAGCTAACCCATTTGCAGGTTCATGTACCTTCACCCATGTACAGATATCTCCTGGCAGGTCTTGCAGCACAACTACCTCTCTGATATCATCCTTGGTCTGGAGCTCTGTCTTCACCCATCAGTGGGCAGTGGCCTGGGCGGGGCGAAAAGCATTATCAAGGATGCACCTCACCCTAACCATGGACTTTTTACTCTCCTCCCATCTGGTAGGCACTACAGGAGCCACCACTCCCACACCAGCAGGCTCAGGAAGAGCTTCTTCCCTGAGGCTGTGACCCTGCTGAACCTCACATCACAGCGCTAAGCAGCATTGTACCCATATTGTACTGTTTCAGTGCTTTTATATTTGTGTGCTGTAGCACTTTTTATTCGCAGTTATTTTGTAAATAATACTATTCTTTTGCATTTCTGGTTAGATGCTAATTGCATTTCATTGGCTTTGCTTCTGTACTCGGCACAATGACAATAAAGTTGAATCTAATCAGTGATATTATCCCTTCAGGCAGTTGTACGTTTCCTTTGGTGACTCCCCTGGTGGTGTAGACCGGGCTTGGGACTTCAACCATTAGATCTCTGGGGAGAATTCAAACCTGACAAGGAGTGCCTCTTGCAGCTGAGGGTACTGGTTGGATGCCTCCTCAGAGTAGGCCTTGAGCACTTTACCCGTCAGTAGTGAGATGAGCCGGCAGGCCCACTCTCCCTCTAGCCATGCCCAAGAGCTAGCCAAGAACTCAAAGCAGAACAAATAGTTTTCATTGTCCTCTCTATCTTGGAAGGTGGGCTTTTTTGGTTCTGTTCTGTAGATGAGGTTCCTGGGTCTCGCAGTGGCCTCCTGCATTGCACCTCCTTCACCTGCCTGCAGAGAGCGCTTGGGAGCTGGTAGGGCTGGAATTTCCTGCATAGAAACATAGAAACATAGAAAATAGGTGCAGGAATAGGCTATTCGGCCCTTCGAGCCTGCACCACCATTCAGTACGATCATGGCTGATCATCCAACTCAGAACCCTGTACCTGCCTTCTCTCCATACCCCCTGATCCCTTTAGCCACAAGGGCCATATCTAACTCCCTCTTGAATATAGCCAATGAACTGATCTTAGCTGTTTCCTGTGGCAGAGAATTCCACAGATTCACCACTCTCTGTGTGAAGAAGTTTTTCCTCATCTCGGTCCTAAAAGGCTACCCCATTATCCTCAAACTGTGACCCCTCGTTCTGGAATTCCCCAACATCGGGAACAATCTTCTTACATCTAGCCTGTCCAATCCCTTTAGAATTTTATACGTTTCAATAAGATCCCCCCTCAATTTTCTAAATTCCAGAGAATATAAGTCTAGTCGATCCAGTCTTTCCTCATCTGAAAGCCCTGCCATCCCAGGAATCAATCTGGTGAACCTTCTGTGTACTCCCTCTATGGCAAGAATGTCTTTCCTCAGATTAGGGGACCAAAACTCACACAATACTCCAGGTGTGGTCTCACCAAGGCCTTGTACAACTGCAGTAGTACCTCCCTGCTCCTGTACTCAAATCCTTTTGCTATGAATGCTAGCATACCATTTGCCTTTTTCACCGCCTGCTGTACCTGCATGCCCACTTTCAATGACTGGTGTACAATGACACCCAGGTCTCGTTGCACCTCCCCTTTTCCTAATCGGCCACCATTCAGATAATAATCTATTTTCTTGTTCTTGCCACCAAAGTGGATAACCTCACATTTATCCACATTAAATTGCATCTGCCATGAATTTGCCCACTCACCTAACCTATCCAAGTCACCCTGCAACCTCTTAGCATCCTCCTCACAGCTAACACTGTCGCCCAGATTCGTGTCATCTGCAAACTTGGAGATGCTGCATTTAATTCCCTTGTCTAAGTCATTAATATATATTGTAAACTACTGGGGTCCCAGCACTGAGCCTTGTGGTATCCCACTCCTTACTGCCTGCCATTCTGAAAAGGTCCTGTTTATTCCCACTCTTTGCTTCCTGTCTGCCAACCAATTCTCGATCCACATCAATACCATACCCCCAATACCATGTGCTTTAAGTTTGCACACTAATCTCCTGTGTGGGACCTTGTCAAAAGCCTTTTGAAAATCCAAATATACCACATCCACTGGTTCTCCCCTATCCACTCTACTAGTTACATCCTCAAAAAATTCTATGAGATTCGTCAGACATGATTTTCCTTTCACAAATCCATGCTGACTTCGTCTGATGATTTCACCGCTTTCCAAACGTGCTGTTATCACATCTTTGATAACTGAGTCTAGCATTTTCCCCACCACTGATGTCAGGCTTACCAGTCTATAATTCCCTGGTTTCTCTCTCCCTTCTTTTTTAAAAAGCAGGGTTACATTAGCCACCCTCCAATCCTCAGGAACTAATCCAGAATCTAAAGAGTTTTGAAAAATTATCACTAATGCATCCACTATTTCTTGTGCTACTTCCTTAAGCACTCTGGGATGCAGACCATCTGGCCCGGGGGATTTATCTGCCTTCAATCCCTTCAATTTACCTAACACCACTTCCCTACTAACATGTATTTCCCTCAGTTCCTCCATCTCACTAGACCCTCAGTCCCCTACTATTTCCGGAAGATTATTTATATCCTCCTTAATGAAGGCAGAACCAAAGTAGTTATTCAATTGGTCTGCCATGTCCTTGTTCCCCATAATCAATTCACCTGTTTCTGTCTGTAGGGGACCTACATTTGTCTTAACCAATCTTCTTCTTTTCACATATCTGTAAAAGCTTTTACAGTCAGTTTTTATGTTCCCTACCAGCTTTCTCTCATAACCTTTTTTCCCTTTCCTAATTAAGCCCTTTGTCCTCCTCTGCTGGACTCTGAATTTCTCCCAGTCCTCAGGTGTGCCGCTTTTTCTGGCTAATTTGTATGTTTCTTCTTTGGAATTGATACTATCCCCAATTTCCCGTGTCAGCCACAGATGCACTACCTTCCCTGGTTTCCCTGCAGATCTTTAGTGAAAGCTGGTATCCCCATAGCAAGAACAGCACCAGATCTCCTCACATCCTTTGGCTGGGGTGGTAGATAGGTATTCCACTCCCGGAACTCCTGGATCAGAGCTCCTCCCATTCTTGCTGGCCTATCAGGAACCTATCCAGGAGTAGGGTTGCCAACTTTCTCACTCCCAAATAAGGGACAAAAGTAGCAGTCAAATACGGGACACTTGTGTTTACCCCGAGAAAGACTACCATGACCACGAAGCCTTTCGCCGGGTACCTGTGTGCGTATGTGTGACATGCGCATACATGATGTGCGCATGTGTGTACGTGCCGATTTTTTTCTTCAAATCGGTTTTGGCTTAATCTTCCCGATTCTGATACACTGTACATATATTATTCCTACTTTATATAGGCTGCATATTTATCATATCATTCCTGCTTGTACTATATTTTAGTGTTATTTTAGGTTTTATATGTTATTGGTATGAATTGGTAGGTTATTTTTTGGGTCTGGGAACGCTCAAAAAATTTTCCCATATAAATTAATGGTAATTGCTTCTGCGCTGTACGCCATTTCGGCTTACAAACAGTTTCATTGGAACGCCCTACCTTAGCGGGGGAAATACGGGACAAGGGCGGTCCCGTATGGGACAAACCAATTTAGCCCAATATATAGGACGTCCCGGCTAATACGGGACAGTTGGCAACCTATCCAGGAGTGTCATGATATCTGATATCTGGTACAGTCTCACTAGGTCATCAAGGGGCTTCCATGCCTTCAGCTGAGCACCTGGGGCTGCATACCCCTCCTACTGAATCCAGTGTCCCATCACTCATCATCAGAACCATCATGCTTGGCTGAAAATGGAGCCACCATCTGTGAGTGCAAACTGGTTCTTGAACACTTTTATTTTCTTGCAGCTTGCAATCCTGGCACTGTCTCACCTCTCCCTTCCGCACTTACACCAAAATCAGCCCTTAAGTAAGGATCTCCTTACTCTAGGGGAAAAGGGATAGTCCATTCTTGGAATGCAGCGGAGTGGGGAGGGCGTTACCATCAGCCTGAACAATTACACAAAAACCAAAATACAGGAATTCACATCCTTCTTCACAATCATAAACATCCACAAATACATTTGTCACAATAAGATCACGATGATGTTGTACAAGCAAAATCAATCAATCACAAACAAAAGAAAATCTGCAGAAGCTGGAAATCCAAGCAACACACACAAAATGCTGAAGAAACTCAGCAGGCCAGGCAACATCTATGGAAAAGAGTACAGTCGAGGTTTCGGGCCGAGACCCTTCAGCAGGACTGAATCAATAACTAACCATTTTCTAGGGAGCCAGTGCTCTCCTCATTCCCCAAAATGAACTCTTTCACTGAGCCAGCACAGAGCATGTGCCACTACAAACAGGCACCTTTTCTAAGACACCCCACCCATCAGTCAGATCCCCTCCCTGATACAGGAAGCAACAACAAACAGGACTCATCAAAGAACACCACTGTCCTGAAGTGTGCAAGTACAAACAAAAATGACCATGCTGTGCATTGGCCTAGCACGTGCATGATAAGCATGATGTCAGCACTGCCAGACAGGGATAATGAGAATCACGAGGCCACAAGCCGGGGGGTGGGTGGGGGGGAGGGTGCAAGATAATGACACATCCTTTCCAGTGTCATTGCACAATGTAGCCAGAGTTTCATTTTGCTGGATCTTTGGCGAGATAATGGTGATTAAACCTTGATCGGGTGGTCCTTTTTCTTCCCACATAAGCTACCAAACTGGGTCAGTACTTCTCTTTAATATCTTAAGTCAACAACAAGTAGATGTGAGGGAGAGGAAATTGCAAGGCAAGAATGCATGAGTTAGCATCAAATCTATGGCTAAGTTCAATGAATTCTTCCAGAGTTCCAAGTTTCTAGTTTTCTGCAACATCTGTGTTTATTGTACCTGCTCATCAGAATTACTGTGATCATTTGCACAAATAGCGGGCAATTCTAGAATAATTTCAAAGGATCTCACTTGGAAATGAAGTGCTTTTGATATAAATTTGAAACTTTCTATGAATTTAGCAAATGTTCAGAAAATAGAGCTATCAGAAGAAGCAATATTTAGGTGTTCCTCATGTCCTGGTGTTTCATAGTGGGTATCATTCCATCAACACCATATTGCCTGAACTGCTTATGGTTTCAAAGCTCTACAGAGGTGGTCACTGTTCTCTTAGCTGATATTCCTACCAATCCACTGGCAATTTAGGTGAACTCCTCCTCCTTGTTGTGGAGAGTACATGAGGTACATTTGTCATTTCCTTGTAACCCTGTCAATACAGTCAGTGGCCACTTTAATAGATACCTCCTTTAACTAATAAAGAGACCACTGAGTGCATGTTAGTAGTCTTCTGCTACTGTAGTCCATCCACTTCAAGGTTGAAAGTGTTGTGCATTCAGAGATGCTCTTCTGCACACCACTGTAGTAACGTGTGATTATTTTAGTTACTGTCACCTTCCTGACAGCTTGAACCAGTCTGGACGTTCTCCTCTGACTTCTCTCATTAACAAGAAACTGCCATTCACTGGGTGATTTTTTTTTTCTTGCACCATTCTCTTTTAGCTCTAGAGGCTGCTGTACATGAAAATCCCAGGAGATCAGCAGTTTCTGTGATACTCAAACCACCCTGTCTGGCACCAACTAACATTCCACAGTCAAGATCACTTAGACCACATTTCTTCCTCTTTCTGATGTTTGCTCTGAACAACTGAATATCTTGAACATGTCGGCATACATATGCATTGAGTTGCTGCCACATAAGTGTCTGATGAGATATTTGCATTCATGATCATGTATACAGATGGACCTAGTAATGTATGCAATGAGTGTATGCCTCCAACATTTTGCTTTTCTCGTTCTCTCCCCTCAGCTATCACCTTCCAGACTGTACTCCTTCTCCTCCCTCTACTTTATTATTCTGACCTCTTCCTCCTTCCTTTCCAATCCTAACGAAGAGACTTGGCTCAAGATGGCAACCATTTATTCCCCTCCATAGATGCTGCCTGACCTGTTGCATTCATGCAGTATTCCATGTGTATTTTTCTTCTTGAAGGCAGTTCTTTGAGTTCAGAATCTGTGCCTGGCTGACCAGCTCTCTGCAAACTCTATTTCCAACATGGAGGGCATCATCCGCTTCTTCTATCAGCTGGGACTATTTTTGAGAACGTACCTCCTGTTCTCTTTTGCCCTTTACAGTCCCTACTCCTACAAGGGACAGAGAAACAAACCTAAGTGAAGGTGTGTATTACAACAGGAGTAGGCAGAGACAAGTGGATCCAACATTGTAGTAGGAATGATGGATAGATAAATTGAGAGACAAGGAGCATGAACAGTGAAAACGACGTGCAACTGAAAGTCACTGGATGTTCAATTAGTAAGCCAGGGTGAAAGGTAAGAACTTAATTCAAAGGATGTAAATGGATCAGTAAAAGTGCTCACTTACCCTGGTTAGATCTGTAAGTAGTAATCAACGGTGCCACAATGACACCATAATGGGGTTCTCAGTTCCTCAGTCACTTCTAATCATGGCTCCTTGGTAGGATCTGAAGATTCTTCCTCATACTACTGAGGAAATTTCAAAGTAAATTTACTATCAAAGTACATATGTGTCACCATATACAACCCTGACATTCATTGTCTTGTGGGCATACTCAACAAATCTACAGAATTATTTTTTAAAAAGGTATCCATTAGTCTTGCGAGACCATTGGATCTGCGCCTGGAAAGTCTTCACTCTCCAGGGCATAAGCCTGGGCAAGGTTGTATGGAAGACCGGCAGTTGCCCATGCTATAAATCTCCCCTCTCCACGACACCGATGTCGTCCAAGGGAAGGGCAAGGGCCGATACAGCTTGGCACCAGTGTGGTTGCAGAGCACTGTGTGGTTAAGTGCCTTGCTCAAGGATGCTGCCTTGGCTGGGGCTCGAATTCACGACCTTCAGGTCACTAGTCGAATGCCTTAACCACTTGGCCACATTTTGTATAGAATAATAATTATAACAGAATCAATGAAAGTCCACCCCACTTTGGTGTTCAATCAGAATGCTGAAGACAACAAAGTGCAAATGCAAAAAGAAAGAAATAATAATAATAAATAAATAAGCAATAAATACTGAGAACATGAGATGAAGAATCCTTGAAAGTGAGTCCATTAGTTGTGGGAACATTTCAATGATAGGGAAAGTGAAGTTATCCCCTTTGGTTCAAGAGCCTGATGGTTGAGGGGTAGTGACTGTTCCTGGAACTAGTGGTGTGAGTCCAAAGCTCCTGTACTTTCTTCCTGATAGGAGCAGTGAGAAGAGAGCATGACCTGGATGCTGCTTTCCTGTGACAGTTTCATGTAGATGTAATCAATGATTGGGAGGTCTTTACGCCTAATGGACTGGGACATATCCACTACTTTTTATAGGATTTTCTGTTCAAGGGCGTTGGTGTTTCTCCACCTTGTGACTGCACCCAGTTTTTTACTTTAGAGATTCATAGAGCCGCTCAACAGAGAAATGGGGCTTTTGGCCCAACCCAGTCATGCAGATCGTGATGCCTACCTACGTTTATCCTATTTGTTTGAATTACACCTGCATCCTCTACTCCTTTCCCATTCCATTACCTGTTGAAATGATCTTTAAATGTTGTAATTGTTTCTAGCTGTCAATTCCTCTGACAGTTTACTCCATGCAATCATCCTTCTCTCTGTGAAAATGTATCCCTCAAATCTCCTTTGAATTTCTCTCCTCTCAGCTTAAACCTATGTCTTTTAGTTTTAGATTCCACTATTATTAGAAAAAGACTCTTAAATTTCTGCCTTATCTATGGTACTCAAAACCTTATAGACTCATATAAAATCATCTTTCAGCCTCTATCATATTGATGTTAACAAACCCAACATATTCAAACTCATCTTCAAACTAAAGGCCTTTTTACCGTGCCGCATTCCAGTGACTCTCTTCTACATTCTTTCAAATGCTGCCGTATCCTTTCTGTCATATGGTGAACAGAACTGAGCACAATACTCTCAGTGCGGCCTAACCAACATTTTGTACAGTTGCATCATGATGACATGCCCTTTGGTAGAAGAAATGAAAGGATTGACTATTTTCTAAATGGAGAGAAAATATAAAAATTTGAGGTGCAAAGGAACTTGGGAGTCCATGTGCAGGATTCCCTAAAGGTTGATTCTGTGGTGAGGAAGGCAAATGCAATATTAGTATTCATTTTGAGAGGACCAGGAATGAAAGGGTTACCATATGAGTAACATCTGGCAGCTCTTGGGCTGTATTCCCTGGAGTTCAGGAGAATGAGGGGGATCTCATAGAAACATTCTGAATGTTAAAAGGCCTGAATAGATTAGATATGACAAAGTTATTTCCCATGGTAGGGGATTCTAGGACAAGAGGGCACAATTTCAGGATTGAAGGACGTCCTTTTAGAACTGAGATGTAGAGAAATTACTTCAGTTAGAGGGTGGAAAATCTGTGGAATTTGTTGTCACGTGCGGCTGTGGAGGCCAAATCATTGGGTGTATTTAAGGCAGAAATAGATAGGTTCTTGATTAGCCAGGGTATCAAAGGGTATGGGGTGAAAGCAGGGGAGTGGGGATGACTGGAAGAATTGGATCAGCCCATGACTGAATGGCAGAGCAGACTCGATGGGCTGAATGGCCTACTTCTGCTCCTGTATGTTATGGTCTTATGGTCTATGGATGAGAATATAAAAGCAAAAATGTAATGTTGAGACTTTATAAAGCACTGGTGAGGCCTCACTTGGAATATTGTGAACAGTTTTGGGCACCTTATCTTAGAAAGTATGTGCTGAAACTGGAGAGCGTTCAAAGGTGGTTCACAAAAATGATTCCAGAATTGAATGGCTTGTCATATGAAGAGAGTTTGATGGCTCTGGGCCTGTATTCACTAGAATTCAGAAGAACGAGGCGTGGCCTCATTGAAACCTATCGAATGGTGAAAGACCATGATAGAGTAGATGTGGAGAGGATATTTCCTATGGTGGGGGTGTCTAAGACCAGAGGACACAATCTCAGAATAGAGGGGCTTCCTTTGAGAATGGAGATGAGGAGTAATTTCTTTCGTCAGAGAGTGGTGAATCTGTGGAATTGATTGTCACAGGGAGCTGTGGATGTCAAATTTTTATGTATATTTAAGGCAAAGGTCAGTAGATTCTTGACTGGTCAGGGCATAAAGGGATACAGGAGGAAGGCAGGAGATTGGGGCTGAAAGGAAAAATGAATTAGCCTCGATGGGCCAAATGGCCTAATTCAGCTCATATATCTTATGGTCTTATGACATCATGTTGCAACTAGACAAAAGTGAATTCCTGTACTCGCACCCTCCTCTGAGTATGTGACACCCAATCAGAATATTGTTTACATTTGATTTTCAGGATCTAGGGCTTTCTGGTTAAAGTCTGTCCCAAGCCTTATAGGCTCATCAGGCCGGTGCTTATGCTGGTTTCCATGACATGAAGCAACTGAGAGTATGAGACTCCCCCCCCCCCCGCCCCCCCCAGATATGACACCAGTCTGTCGCGAGGATAACCCCCAGCGTTTTGCCAGTACTCACTTTCAGCTGGGTGGACTGGAGCAGTGTGTGGGTAAGTGCCTTGCTCAAGGACGCAACACGTTGCCTCGGCTGGGGTTTCTGGCAAGGCCAATAATTATTGACTTTCCCTATCTGCCCTTGAGAAGGTACTGGTGAGCTGTTAAAAGTATTTCCACAGTAGTACTGGGGAAGGAGTTCCAAAACTTAGACACCATGGATAATTAAAGAACAAAGACATTTGTTTTGCACAGAGAGTGGTGGCTGTTGGGATTACCCTGCCAGTGGCAGATACATCAGGGCCATTTAAGGAACTCTTAGATAGGCACATGAATGTTAGAAAAATGGAGGTGATGTAGAAAGGAAAGGTTTGATTGATGTTAGAGTAGGTTAAAAGATCAGCACAATATTGTGGGATGAAGCACTTGTACTGTGCTGTGGTGATTTATGTTCTAATTATTTCCAGGTCAGTACGGCATGCAGCTTGGAAGGAAACCTGTAGATGCTAATGTTCTCAAGTGCCTGGTATTTTTGTCCATCTTCCTGGTGGAAGTCTGGGTTTTGGGAGGTGCTGTCAGAGTAGCCAAAGCAAGCACATTTTGTTATGGTGCACACTGCAGCTACTGTGTACCGACAGTGAAGAAAATGATATTTAGCATGATAGTGATGTAACAGGTAAACAGATTGCTTTTGTTCTGGATCTTGTCGAACTTCTAGAGTGGTTAAATTGCATTCTTCCAGGCAAGTGTAGAGTATTCCATCAAACTCTTGACATAGGATTGCAGATGATGAAAAGACTTTGGAGTGTCGGAAGGGGAGTCACCAGCTGCAAGACTCTCAGACCCTGAAATATCATTTAGCCAGTTTGCACATTGGTGGGCCAGTTGAATTTATCTTCGATAGTGAACCCTCACCTCCCCCTCCATAAGATTGAAGGAGGTGGACTTGGTGGTTGTAATGCAACTGAATGTCAAGGCGAAGTGGCCAGGCTCATTCTCGTTGGAGATGGTCATTGTTTGGGGCTTCTGAGATGTGAATGTGAACTTACTGTTTACCAGCCTATGCCTGAATTTTGTCTTAGTCTTGCTGCATCCAGGCATTTGCTGTTGAAATTGGGAATGAACTGAATGATATGTTGGGGGACAATCACTGGTGTCACAGCTGGAGATGGTTAGATTAAGGACTCTGCAGTCAGAACACTTGAAGTGATGTCAGGGCTGGAATGATTGCCCTCCATCAATCACGCCCATTTTACTTTATAATATGACCCTGACAACAGGATTTTTTTTATTGTTGCTCCTTAACTTCAGTTATATCAGGGTCCACCCCATAGCGTCACATACTGTCAAGCGTTGCCTTGATGTCACGCCTGTCACTCTCCGTTACTCTGATAGTTACAGAGCATTGACTGCCAATTGTTTATAGACTGTGGTGATGTACATTGTAAGTGCTGTTGCTGATTGTCCACATGCCTTTGTGGCTGTCCAGTCTTGTACTGCCAGCGCTTTCCAAACCTATCCATCCTATTTCGCACAGTTATCCGAGAGTCACATAACAATGACACCAGCTAAGGTTGCTGAGTTTCCTCTGCTGAAACACATTAATGAACCAGAATCTAGAAGTTATCTGGTTCTCATTATGAATAACTAACTTTACTTTAAAAAAATCCCATGTTATTAACTGAATTTTAATTCCACAATTACCATTGCAGGATTTGAACTCACATTTCTGGATTGTTAGCCCAGGTTTCTGTTCGACTAAACCAGTAACTTAACAGCTACAACATCTTCATACCCTTTACCTTAACACAAATACCTAGCTTTCTTAACTTCTGTTAAAGTTAGATTATCAACATTGGCTTTACCTAGCATTAGTTTTTATTTTGGTGAATTTGATATTATCGGGTTGTTTTATGGAAGATTTTTCTTTGCAAGATCTTTAGTACAGTCATTGACACCTTTTAAATTTTACTTGGACTTAGCAGTAGAGTGCATTGATCACTTACCTGTGGAAAATGGACCAGAGCCCTTTTAAGATGATTCTGGGGGAGTAAGCCCATATCATTGTAAAGTGAAAACAGATCTTGGAATCATAGACAATTCACAAACAGAGGGCAAATTTCTGCATCCAGACTTTTTTCAGGAAAAAAGTACATATCTTTTTCATTTTTATGTGTTACCAAACCAATTTTGTTTCTTAACAATTCTGGTCCAAAGAATAAGGTTATTGCAAACAGGAAGAACAAGATTTCTAGTAAGTTTGCCAACGTTATTTAAAAAAATAACAAAGGTAGTGTTTTGTTCCAACATACCTTGTTGTTAGCACAGACTCAAGAGTTCGATAATAATTTTAAATGAGAAAATATTCTCTAAAGTAACTGAAGGCATTGAAGACATATGTATCAAGAATAGATTAAAACTCATTTCAAGTACCACAAACTGAATTTGGTCTATTCTGCCTCCAGAGAGTTATTAAGATCATATCTGGCAGGAATATTACAATAAAATGGAGGAGAAGCTCACTGAGGGGATGAAGGCAGGTCTGTGTAAAAGTTGATCTTATTTCATTACAATGTGTACTTGGCAGGGTGTAAATGAACTGAAATGTTATCTTATTTGACCACCCCAAGGGGCTTAACTAAATATCACACTAAACTGGCATGTGAACTCAACTGAGAAATCATCAAAACAAAGCTGCCTACTAAACTCGATCTCATTATGCTCAGCAATGTGCTTGCCAGCCCCAGGAACTGAGCTTCATCATATCTCACCACTTGATAGAGGATGAAGTTAGTTTCATTGACCCAGCCAGTGAACTCAGCTGAAACATCAGTCCTATGCCCTCTATGTGAAAAAGGTTCTTCTTTTAGGACTCATTTTACTGATACGTTTACAGTCCCATGCATTCCCTTTACACAGGTTGCATCCTTTTTCTGATTTCTTACTTGAAAATCATCAATAGTTATAATCTGACCTGGATTTGATTGCCTGACAACACACTCCCAAAGTCTGTTTAAACAGACTTTTTTACTGTTCTTTAGAAAGTTACTGGCTTCAGAGCCTTTTCGTCAAGCTTAAATCTTACCTTCCTTTATTTGTTTTCCTATTACTTGTATTTCTCAGTTTCTGAACTTCCTTCAAATTTCCTTTTGCTGAATGCATTTTCTGGGGCTTTTCATTATTAGATTGTTCACCAGCAAACTTATTGCTGAGTTAGGTGGCGGATGATCACAATTTTTAAATGAAGAAGACAGCATGTGCATAGAGGAACTTCCTAGTGTTCAACTGCAGTAAGCAGCAGGAATTTCAACCATCCCTGAATCTTGCATTAGTATAACTCATGCCCTTCCAATCTAACTCAATTCAATATCTCACAGCAGAGTACTTGAGACGTGGTGGGTAGATGAAATGTTTTTACAATCAATTTTCTTCTACTCTCTTATCCTAAAGGGTTTAACTCTTGCCGTAATTGTTTCAAGAGTGTTGGCTGATGTATTGCTAGAGTAGCCAGTACTTCATTTGTGAGTCTAGACACTTGAGTACTGACAGGGTATTGGACAAAATGAAATCTGATCTTATCCTCTTCTGCGTCAGAGATGTGTGTGGGCCTGAGTTAGAGTTCGACATATGAGAGGTGTTGAGAGCTTCTTTGCTTTTACAAAAATTCTTTGGCATTGCTGTTGGTGCCCAGTAGTGTCCTTCTACTTGAGTGTTATTTAGAGAAAGAAAATTGACATTGTGCATCACAGTAGTGACCTTCACCCACAAGAGAATAATGACTTACCCTTGACATTCAATGGTCTGTCTGTCACTAAGCTTCCCTCAGCAACATCCCAATAGACACTCAATTAGACCAGTCTGTGGCTACAAGAGCCAGTTGGAGGATGGATATCTTCAGTAAGTGACTCTTCTCTGGATTCCAAAGCCTTTCCATCATCTACAAGGCATAAATCAGGACCTTGATGAAATACTCTCCACTTTAAAAGATCAGCTTTATTTGTCACATGTACATCGGAACATGCGTTACAATGCGTCATTGTGCATCAATGACCAATGCAGTTCAGCGATGTGTTGGCTGCAGCATGCAAGTGTGACAACGTTTCCAATTCAAGCATTGAATGCCCACAGCTCACTAACCCTAACCCTAACCCTGACCCGCATGTTTTTGTAATGTGGGAGGAAACCCACATGGTCATGGGGAGAATGTGCAAATTCCTTACAAACAATGTTGGGAATTGAAACCCAATTGTTGATCACTGGCACCAAAATGCATTGTTCTCTCCAATACACTACTGTACCACCCTTATTGACTGGCTGACTGCAGCTCCAACAACTTTAAAGAAGCTCAGCACTATTCAGAGTAGAGAAACTTGATTGTCACTCCATCCATCACCTCAGTGTTCATTCCCTCTGTACCAAGTGCACAGAGGCTGCAACGTAGCCATGTACAAAATCACCTGCGGGATCACTTCCAACCTGCATATTGTGCTGATTTGGATATATATTGTCACTCCTTCATCATCACTAGGTCTCAATCCTTGAACTCTCTGCCAAAAAGCACTATGGGACCAAGTGGCACGTCACCATCACCTTCTCAAGAACAGTTAAAAACGTTGGCCTATTCCAGTAACACACATCAAAGTCGCTGGTGAACGCAGCAGACCAGGCAGCATCTCTAGGAAGAGGTACAGTCGACGTATCGGGCTGAGACCCTTCGTCAGGACTAACTGAAGGAAGAGCTAGTAAAGGGCCTATTCAAGTGTTGCCTATGGTAGCGATTATCTGCAATGTAGTGGTGAACCCCTGGTTTCAACGCAAACTTAAAGTAAAATGAAAGAGGTGCATTATAAATTTGGTGGATAGGATGGGAGTCAGAGCAGGGCCCATACAGGTTTCAGGAATCCCATAGATAAATTAACGTTCCTTGAGATAAAGGAACAGTGTTCAGTAGAGTTTCAGGGATAGAAATCAGCCTCCTGGAGGCTTTCTGTGCCGAGAAAGGTCAACTGCACCTCATGGAAATCTTGTTGGTTCCCTGAATAATATATCCAGAATCCTTCTGCACTTTAGTCCTAACACACTTCCCCTCCTATTCTGATTTAATTCCTCCCACTGTCACCCATAACCTACAAACACAGTCACCAGTTCTCCACCTCTGACCATTTAAATGTGCGCAGGGCCCCAGAGATCCGCTTGTTACCTTGCCATCTGCTTCATTACTGTTGTCTTCTGTAACCACCAGGTGGAGCCTAGTGACAGCCTCAGTGGAGAAGGAGGAGCTAAATCCCAAGATTTCCTGCCACAAAACCTGCAGATTGTGAGGCACATGCAAAAAGCAACAGCCCGCCAGCGGTAATTGTGAGACTGGGTTAAAGAGCAGTAACTGGCGACACCAAGGTCACTTTCCTGCAATGAAGGTTTGTATAAAAGTTCAGTATGCAATTCATTCCCCTTCTCACGGCACTTTCCCAAGAAAAGTAATAGCTCCCCCATTTCAAACTGATCAGCAACCCAAACAATCTTTCTAGATGAAGCGGTGATTCATTTTCTCTTTGTCTAATCCAGCATTTGCACTTGATTCTCACACTGCAGTCTCCCCTACGCTGGAGCAACCAAGCACAGAAAGAGTGACCACTTTGCATCACACCCTTGCTTAGTCCGTAAGGCTGGCTCTGAGCTTCAGGTCTCCAGTCTCTTTTAGCATCCAAACCTCTCTCACTCTGACTGCTCTGCCTTTGACCTGTTGCACTGTATAACAATATCAAATATACCCTGGGGGAGCAGCATCCCCTCGTCCTCCTGGGTGTGTTACACTCCTTTCACCTCAATTTTGAATTCAATAATCTTAGATATCTAGCCTTTCTTGTCTGTGTCAGAACTGACAAGTTCTGATGCAATGTTATCCACCTGTAACATTAACTCAGCTTTCCTTTTTTCACTGATGTTACCTGATGCACTAAAACGTTGCACAAGAGGGCCTCTATACCTCTTTGTGTAATTGGATCCTCGATTTCCTCACTTGCAGACCTCAGTCAGTTCAGATTGGCAACATCTCCTCAACAATCTCCATCAGCACATGTGTACCACAAGGCTGAGTGCTTAGCCTCTTGCTCTACTTGTCATGGTCCCAATTGTTAATTCCCTATCTTTCTCCTAATTTCCTTTGATTGTGCCACGGTTCTGACCATTAATTTCCCATTTGCTTCTAATTCTCTTTGATGACGGCACACCTGGTTTCCATCAGGACCTGCAGCATAAGAATCCCGACGTTACAACCGCTAGTTGTCAAATCGTTGGTTTTGCCAGTGTGGTAATTAATGTTTCCCGGCCGCTTAGGACCATGTGTTCTAAGTTTTGCTCCAGTTTCAAGGCTTACCTATGAAACTCTATCTCTCTGTGTCAAGGCTCTGTGTCAAGACCCCTCCTGTTTGCTGTTCAACATTCACGTCCACGTAAGCATCCTAACTCAGTCTCCTGCCTGTGTCCTGCACTTGGGTTCGCTTCACTTGCTCATTGCAACACTACTTACTTTACGCTTATGAGTGTGTGCCTAAGCACAGCTTCAATGCCATATTCAAGTTTGCTGACAATGTTACTGTTGTAGGCTGAACCAAAGGTGTTGATGAATCAGCATATAGGAGGGAGATTGAAAATCTGGTCGAGTGGTGTCATAACAATAATTTTTCATTCAATTTCAGCAGGACCAAGGAGCTGATTATTGATTTCAGGAGGAGGAAACTGGAAGTCCATGAACCAGTCCTCATCGGAGATTCAGAGGTGGAGAAGGTCAGCAACTTTAAATTCCTTGGCATTATCATGTCAGAGGACCTGTCCTGAGCCCAGCACATAAGTGCAATAACGAAGGAAGCACAACCATGGCTCTACTTAGGAGTTTGCGAAGATTCGTCATGTCATCTAAAACTTTGACAAACTTCTATAGATGTGTGGTGGTAAGTATATTGACTGACTGCATCACAGCCTGGTATGGAAGCACTAATGCCCTATACAAAATAGTGGAGACAGCCCAGTCCATCACGGGTAAAACCCAAGCCCTCGTCACCACTGAGCACATCTCCACGAAACGTTGTTGCAAGAAAGCAGCATCCGTCATCAGGGCTCCCACCACTCAGGTCATGTTCCCTTCTGACACCTGCCATCAGGAAGAAGGTACTCACACCACCAGGTTCAGGAACAGTTATTACCCCTCAACCATCGGGCCCTTGAACCCAAGAGAATAACTTCACTCAATTTCACTTGCCCCATTACTGAAATATTCCCACAGCCTGTAGACTCCCCCACTTTTGAGGACTCTTCATCTCAATTTTTTTTGTTTATTTATTTACTGGTATTATTTCTTTCTTTCTGTATTTGCGGTTTGCTGTATTTTGCACCTGGTTGAATGCCAAAATTGGCATTGTCTTCCATTGTTTTTATTATGGTTATTATTCTATTATGGGTTTTTTGTGTATGCCTTCAAGACAATGAATGTCAGGGTTGTATATGGTGACATATACAGTGTGTACTTCGATAATAAATTCACTCAGAATTTTGAACTTTGAAAGAGTTCTCACATTATTTTATCAGAATTTTCCACCAACTTCTGTGCTCTATATCTCATCTTGCAGAATTTCTTTCTTTCTGTTACCCTCATTCAAAGGGAAGGTTATTGATTCAGCTGTTGTTTTTTCTCATCTCTCTGTAGATGCTGCCTGACCTGCTGAGAACCCTCAGCATTTTCTACTTTCTACCGTGCATTGCAGTGGGCCTGTTGTGAGGGGTGCAGGTTCAATGAAATAGGTGCAATGTTTCAAAACATTCACAGGAGACTTCTAATCCACTGTTTGTGCATAACATACAGGGCCAAACGCATTTGCCTCATCCAAAGCCAAAGCAATTGTGTTATTACAGTTATGCAAAGTAAACCAATTAATATAACAGGACAATATGGTTTAATATGACTGGTCAATATTTTTTAAGGTATGACCATGAATAATCTGCTATCATGCAAGGTTGATAGATGTCAATTTTCGCAGCTCGCAGAAGTGCTAACCAAACTCTTTCTAGATATTGTTTGCTTGTCCAACTGGAGTGAATGTCAGAGTGCAGTTAAACCATATAAGTGAATCAACAAGGGGGATGTTCGACAGCTGAGGCAGGACTTGAATCTAATCACCTTCTACAAAGTTAAATCAAGTAATACAGGAGACAGCAGGGTTTTGGTTCCAGATGAGCTCAATGCCTTCTATGCTTGCTTTGACTGTCAGAATTTGGAGGAATCATTGCAAACCCCCACTTCCCCCAATGAACCCTTGATCTCAGTATCTGAAGCTGACATGCAGGCTGCCTTCAAGAGGCTTAGTCCAAGGAAAGCATCTAGACTGGACACCATCCCTGGCCACATATGAAAGACATGTGCTGGAGTGTTCACTGAGATCTTTAACCTCTCATTTTGGTAGTGTGTGGTACCCACCTGCTTCGAGCAGGCTTCAGTTACACCGATGCCCAAAAGAAGCGTGGTGATCTGCCTCAATGACTATCGCCCAGTTGCACTTACATCCATCGTGATGAAATGTTTTGAGAGGTTGGTGATGAAACATATCAATTTGCCTACCGAAGCAATGGGTCCACAGCAGACAGACTCTCGTTGGCTCTTAACTCAACCCTGGACATCTAGATAGCAAAGGTGCATACATCAATATGCTCTTTATTGAATACAGCTCAGCATTTAATACCACCATCCCCTCAAAATTAAATAATAAGTTCCAAGACCTTGGCCTCTATACCTCCCTGTGCAATTGGATTCTAGATTTCCTCACAGGTAGATCTAGTCAGTTCGTATTGGCATCAACACTTCCTCCACAATCTCCACAGGTGCTCTACAGGGCTGTGTGCTTAACCACCTGCTCTACCTGCTTTACACCTATGACTGTGTGGTTTGAGCACAGCTCCAATGCCATAGAAAAGTTTGCTGATGTGGGCCGAACCGAAGGTGGTGATGAATCAGCATACAGGAGGGAGATCGAAAATTTCTCTGAGTTGTGTCATAACTTCTCACAATGTCAACAAGACCAAGGAACTGATTATGAATTTCAGGAGGGTGAAACCAGAGGTCCACGAGGTAGTCCTCATTGGAGGATCAGAGGTGGAGGGAGTTAGCAATTTTAATTTCCTATGTGTAATTATCTCAGAGGATCTGCCCTGGACCCAGCATGTAAATCCAATTGTGAGGAAAGCAATAGAGCACTTCTCCTTCTTTAGGAGTCTGCAGAGATTTGGCATAACATCTAAAACTTAGAGAAACTTCTATAGATGTGTAGCTGCATCATGGCCTGGTATGGAAACACCAATACCTTTGAATGGAAAATCATACAAAGTGCAGTGGATTTGGCCCAGGCCATCAGGGGTAAAGCCCTCCCAATCATTGAGCAGATCTACATGAAGCACTGTTGCAGGAAGGCAACATCCATCAACAGAGATTCCCATCACACAGGTCATGCTCTCTTCTCGCTGCTGTCATCAGGAAGAAGGTACGAGAGCCTCAGGACTCACACCACCAGGTTCGGGAACACACGCTCCCCTCAACCATCAGGCTTTTGAAAAAAAGGGGATAATTTCACTCAAATTCACTTGGTCCATCATTGAAATGCTCCAACAACCAATGATCTTACTTTAAGGACTCTTTATCTCATTGTCTTCTGTTCTCATAATTTATGCTGTTTATTTATATTTGCATTTGCACCATTAGTTGTCTTCTGCATTCTGGCTGATCTTTCATTGATCTTATTATAGTTACTATTCTATTTGATTTGCTGACAATGCCCACAGTAAGATGAATCTCAGGGTTGTATATGGTGATATATATGTACTTTGTTAATAACATTTACTTTGAACTTTGAAATGGAATTGGCAAAGACATCCATTGTTCTATGCTTGCAAAGGGAAGCAGAGCTCTGAATGATATTTGATGTAATATTGCTTAAGGCATTCTCATGAAATTGTTTTCTCTTCTAAATTGTGTGGTGCCAAAGGAGCACTCAAAGCAATTTCCATCCTTGCCACATTGTTTCTGAATGTTCCATTGCAAATTTAAACAAAGGTTATTGGCCAAAAATTTCAGAAGAGGTGTAAAACTGAAAGATATTGAGAACCAAATGGCTGTAAATACTGTTAGTACACCACATCCACCTAAAAGAGAACTGAAGTAATAATGGCTCTGAATCATTCGACTTCATGCTCCATCATGAAGAAATGACAAAGAGGATCAGCAGGTTCAGGACATCTACAACTGCATCTGTGAACATGTGGGAATCTGATGCCTGGTAGAGGTAACTTAAGAAAATGGCAGCAGTTCCTCATCGAAGATGGTGGCCCTTCTTTATGTACAGGTCATTACAGCACCCTCTAGATACCATTATTTTAATATAGTTCCTTCTCCAGGTGGAGAGCTTTCATCGACGTGTGGTAATTTTTTTCAAAGTCTGTAGAAGTGCAACCCATCCACTTATGGGCCTTTGGAACTTGAAGCTCGGTGCTGAAGACACAAATTCACAAATGCTTGCTCACTTCAACATGCACCCCTGATATAGCACTTTTAAAAAGTGGAAGAATATTGAGTAAAGCTTGGTGGCATTCAAATTTTGGAAAAACTGAAACCCATCAGTTTCCCTTCAAAGTATCTTGATTAGCATGTTTGCTTTCATTGTAAATTGTAATTTAGCTTTAATTTGTATTTGTAGCTTTACGCTCTGCATCAGTCAAAAGGTTGAAATCAATACTACTCACACACATACAAATATAGTTTCCAGTAAGAAGCGTTAGTGCAGTCTTGGTATTAAATGCATTCAGTTGAAATAAATGGAGCAAATGTTTGCTCACATTTAAGTGGGTGCAATATGATACAACTACTTTGTTTTGTTTTGGCACAGTTTCAGATTTATGTTTTGCCCTTTTTATGCTATGAAGCAAAGCAGATTGTATAAAACAATAACAACTTATACATAGATTAAAGTAAGTTTCACAATTAGCATACTAAAAAGGCCTATTCCTAAAATACTGTTTTTGACACTTTCTTTCTACACTATGATTAAAAAAGGAAAGCTTGAATTGATTTAACATTTTTCACTTTCCTTTCAGGATGTTATAAAGTGCTTTGCAGACACTTTGGAACTCAGGGACATAAGTACGTGTGAGAAGGTGTAGACTAGTCAGACCCTCAAGCCTCCCCCAACGTTCAATATTGCCAAGGCTGATCTGCATGGACTTCCCGTCCTCTTGTGCTTTAGTCCCACAGACTCCCCAGGCTTCCACAGATGTATTTACTTACTTTTAAGATATCCCCAGTGATTTAGCTCCCCAATGTTCTGTGCTAGACAATTCCAGAGACTCCCCACCCTAAGCAAAAATAAATTCTTTTGAAGTGTAGCCAATTACATAATTGGTTTGTAGGAGCTTGTTGTGCTCAAAGTGCTGCTGTTTCAAAATAACAAATAGGAAACTGAAGAAAACTTCTCTTTCCTGCAACTCCAGAGATGAAAAGCAAACCAAGATAACCTGTAAACACGGTGACTCATCAACACCATTGACAAAACTGTGTTCTGAGGTGAAATGAATTTCAAATTCTTTGAATAGATGTCTTTCTTATTCCTCTGTTGCATTTGTGTGTGAAGCAAAACTAATGCTAATGAGGGAGGAAAGCATATTTTTGATTGATGGTATATCAACCACATCATTTCCATAACTGCACTCATCACTTGATCCATATTCTTGCCTCTTCTCTTAAAATCCTCCTTTCAATGACATGTCAAAATAATTCCAGAGTGCTGAAAATATTCTGGAAACTGAAAAACACAGACTATCTGTATTCTGAAAGGAATTTTATTTTGGGGATTTTATATATAGATGTTTATAAAATTAGGAGGGGTACAGATAGGGTAAATGCATGCAGGCTTTTTCCACTGAGATTGGGTGAGACTAGAACTAGATGTCATGGGTTAAGGGTGAAAGGTGAAATAGTTAAGGGAACATGAGGTGGAACTTTTCCACTTAGAGGGTGGTGAGTTGAAGTGGTGGATACAGATTTGATTTCACCATTCAAGAGAAGTTTGGGTAAGTACATGGGAGGAGGGGTTTGGAGGGCTATGGCCCAGGTGCAGGTCAATGGGACTAGGTAGAATAATAAATCAGCATGGACTAGATGGGCTGAAGGGTCTGTTTCAGTGGTGTAGTGCTTTGTAACTCTATGACTCTCCTTGCCCAGCTGTTTGATGGAAGAGACACTCTTTAGGAAGGGGGGCTCACTATAGACCTATCCTTCCCACTCTAATTGGCCAACTACTTTGTACTGTCTGGCCTCTGCTGATGGAAATGGGCTGGTTGCTCTGATGCACTCTCAGGCTCCACATACCTTTCTTTAAATATACACCAACTCTAGTACTAAAACCCTGGGAACATTTGCAGACACCCCACCCTGCAAAAACCCATTTCAGGGAGGTAGCACCATCAATTTGCGGGAGACTGCCCGGAGAGGTGGGACATCTGCAATAGAGTAGCTCCTTAGCAGCTGGCCAGTTAGTTTAAATAACGTTAGCTATGCTAATGAACAAATGACACCTGTTAAACTCACCTCAACACGTCTTTTACAGTCTTAACCCACCATGGGCAATAGAAAAGTCACTGTTGCAAACAGTGCAGCGAGCAACACTGTCATTATTTTGACCCCTATTAGGCAGGGGTACACTTTAGTGTAGTCTGGGGTGACGTACGTTTTATTTTTTTTGGAACACTCTGCAATGGCGCGCTCTTTCTCACGCGCTTTCTCTCTCGCGCTCTCTCTTTCTTGTGGTCGCTTGCGCGTTCTCAAGCGCTCTCACTTGCTTTCTCACTCGCTCGCTCTCTCCCCCTCTCTCGCTTGCTTTCGCTCTCGCTCGCTCGCTCGCTCGCTCTTGCTCTCTCGCTCGCACTCTCTCGCTTGCTTTCTCTCTTGCTCTCTCACGCGCACTCTCTCTCTCGAGGTCTCTCTCGTGCTCTCTCTTGCTTTTCTCTCGCTTGCTCTCAAAAAAATTGATTTCCGTGATATTGTATATAATTTGCGGGCATCAGGGAGCCACTATTCATATGCAGGAGACTCCCGGAAGTTCTGGGAGAGGTGGGATGTCTGCATTTGAGTCAATGGGAGAATTATATATTATTGGGGCCTGTATATTATAAACACTAAAAAAATAATTTCCTTAGTTATAGACTAAGTAATAAAGTAGCTTATAACCTGAAATCCTTCAAGTGTCACCACAGAAATAGGTGAAGTATGTCTCTCAAGTTAATGGACTTTCTTGTTAAACATCTACCTATTCAGTTCTTAAACAGCAATTTTGCTTCATAACACCAACTTGTTGACATTTTGCTCAAATAAAAGTCCTTAGTTGTGTAATCAGAACATTTCCTGCCACCACTTTTCATTTAACTTCATTCCCTTTTCAATATGACAATGCATACAGCTGTTAGATTTGTTGCTAATGATCCATCTGATGTTGAATTAGAGCTTGGCTCTCTGGAGGAAATCACTTACATCAGTCACAAACAATTACTGATGTTAATATGATCTGCAGCCTAGTCAGAATATTGTAATTCCAATACAAGCTTCTCTGTCACCGGACAGGAGATGTTGGCATCAAGGAAAATAACACTCAGAAAAGTTCCACTTCGCCAAAGACAACTACAGGGAGGGAATAAACTAAAGAGTGCTGGACAATAGATGGGGTTGAAGTTTCTTATGTAATTCCAAAAGACAAAAGCTAAAGTGCTGTGCTGTTGAACATGGAGTAAAATTGAAGGTAACAACCTTGTGCACTTTTCTGTGCACCTTTGTACCCATCAGAAAAACTGGCTTTTCATTTCTCATAGGCATATTGATTCGCTGCAGCCGTTTTTTTGTTTCTCTAGTCTCAAACCTAAAATTATGTCAACTGCAATGCATCAAGCAAAAGACATCTGTATTTTAAAATATTTTAAATATCTTTTCTTATTCCACACAGAACAACTAATTTTTGCTAACCTTCTTTCCCTGGATTCAAAATAAAAGGGCTAATAGATATCTGCTTTTATGGCCTGCACAGAGACCTGTACTATCCTATGTCCTCACACACTGCTTTGCCTATGGAAGCTAGGGTCACAGTTCATTCTTTGGTTCCGTGCACCAGGATCATTTCAGGCTGAAGTTCTGTGCCACATCTCACTCTGCAATAGGAAGTTCACTAAAAATCCCATCTCAAGGAGAGGAATCTTCACCTCCTTCTCCTTTGGCCTATGAGTGTAGGCGGAGTGCAGCCATTCAGAGATCTCAACAACCTTAGCTGAGGAATGGCTGACTTAATTGGCCTTTTCGCTGAAAGAACTAGTCTCCTGCTCTTCACTACACTCTCTGGTTCTCTCTGATCTCCAGGGAGCAGTCTCGCAATCTCTGCCCGTCATTTCAGCACCCACTTCCAGCTGTAGCTGGAGCTCCGTTGCATTTGCTGTGTTCCTTCATTGACTGGATTTTGATAAAAACAGTTGTTGTTGAAAGTTGTGAACAGTGCCCAAAAAATTATGCTAGTGATTCAGTAAAAAAGCAAAAGGAACTCTGGGAAATGCTGTGCAATTTGGCTGGAGTAACTGAAGATAAAATAAAAGCAAGAACCTAAGAGAAATTAAAATAAAACAGTGGTTGCTGGAAATATGAAATTAAAATGTTGGACTTGAGACAACAGATTTGCCAACAGTCAAAAAGTGAAATGACTAGCCAGAAAATGATGGAGTTTGTTCAAATCTAAGATTGCTAAACAGATATGCGGTGCCCAAGAGAAAAATTGTTCAATTCTATTGCAGCTACTCTTCCTAAATGTCAACCTGCCATTTGTCTCTACAGGCTATTTTTAATGGTGCAAAGCTGTGTGATTATAAAGATGTTAAAGTTTTGCAAAGGTCAAAAATCTATTGAATTCCATGTAAATGTTATCAGAGCACCGGAAAAACAGAAGTCATACTAAAGAAACACTGATGTCTTAACAAATACATTGCAGACTCCAAAGTGAGACTTGGGATCTTAATGATCTATGTGGTATCTCATGCTGAATCTATACTCAAAGATAGTACATTTATATTTAAAAGCCAAACATTTAATAAGTATTCTTTGTTCAGAAATAACTTCAGCATCAGAGATCTATTACTTACTGGTAGCAAATCATAAAATGCATGGGGCTCCCTGCTGAAGGTATTATTTTAAGGAAAAGCCATTGAGATGAGGAGAAAGGTATAGGTGGTGAATATAAAACCCAAAAGCAACCATACAAGTAATCAATAATTAAGAGGCATTTTAAAGGTGATGCAAAGAACTGACCCAGGTGCATTTTGGTGGTTTATGGTAAATGGTACACATATTTCCTGCAGCAGTCCTGTTTGAATGCCCTGTATCAGCAGGGGATGAGCAATCTATGCTGGGAGAGGGGTGTAAAACAAAACTGAGGATTTGGCCTTTAGAGTCAGGAAATAATCTCACGACTGCTCCTGAAAAGTCACAAGGAAAGATGGGAGTTCACACAAATCTACTTAATGACTGGTTATGAATTCCTGACGCCATGGGATATGGTTACACCCCTTTTATCCTACTTCCCATTCCACTTTCCAATGCAACCTTGCATGCATTAGATGCTAATTTGTCAGGACATTGCAATAAAAGACAGCCGATGTTGATCAAAAATGCAAGAGAAGAAATTATGGATAGCAAGTATGAAAAATCAGCTTAAACATTTTAATGAAGAAGGCCTGGCCTTAACAGATGATATCTCATTACAGTTGTTACCTTTAAAAACAAATTACAAAATATAATTATCACAGTATTTATTCACGAAAGTTTGAACATGCCTGAGCCTCCTTCACTTTACTGTGCTGTGATGGAGCCTTCACATTAGATATCATATGTTCTTTTTTTCTAGCACAAAAAGCAAGTTAAAATGAAACGTCTAGTTACCTCAGGACGCCTTTTGGCAGAAAGTCCTGAAGAAGGGTATCGGCTTGAACCATCAACTATCTGTTCATTTCTATAGATTCCGCCTGACCTGCTGAGCTCCTCCAGCTTTTTGTGTGTGTGGCAGAAGGCTTGTTTTGTTTCAGTCTCTAAACAGATGACCTCAGCCAGGACAGATCACACCTTGAGTACTGCCGGGGCGTTTTTGGTTTTCCTTCTTATTGTCAACTAATCTCAACCCAATAGTTTAATGGATCATTTGCATTTTAGAATTTAATGCTAGATTTTCACATAAACTAAAAAGGCTTTTGCTAGACTACCTCCTTCAACTGAACTAACTTTTCAAGATTATTTCCTCCATGTCTTTAGTAACAGGGACAAACATGATGTATTTTCCTTGGGCAGGTGTAACCTAATCAAAATGAATTAATTTTGAAAAGCTAAGGAGGTTTATAGAAGTTCAAAGGAAAGATTAAGCTATTCCTAAATTTATCTCTTATTCCCAAGGGATCTGGCCTTCTCCGTGGCTATATTATGGAGCAGCATGGTGCCATCCCTGTCAATCCTTCAAGTGAAGCAAGCTCTCACTGAAATACTCCCTAACCACCTTGCCAGAAGTATTTCTTGATCGCCTTCTCCCCAGCTTCCTTCTGACAACCTTGCCCTATTCTGTGACCCCCTCCTCATTCATCAATCTTCCTTTGCGCCGAGTGGGAATTTCACCAGAGTGCCTATGTATGGAAGCAAAACTGCTTTGCTGAATGGCAAAATCGTTTAAAATAAGATCACAAAATTGTGCCATACAAGTGTATGTGAATGAAAGGGGCAGAAAAGAGCCATGAGGTTGATCACTCTTGTTCAGACCATGAAAGAAGTCTTGGACATGCTAATGTTAAGTATTTGCTGAGTATTTACATACGGGAGAACAGACTGCAGATGCTGCACATGAGATTTAAACCAGTACAAAGTTAAGTTAGGACAGCTATCATGAGGTTCTTGTAAATAATAGAGTGAATTCATACCTGGACAGTAAAGGTGATACCTTTCCTTATGTGAGCTCTTTCATTTTGGCAAAAGGCCAATTCCAGAGACAGTAAAGGCAGTAGAATAATTGCAATTTGGATAAATGCAGTACTTTGTGCTAAAATGTTGCTGATAGGACACACTTGACTAACTAAAAGTTTCCATGTTCTCTCAGCTCATGCCTCAATCACTGAAAATATCCTCACTTCTAGAAAGTATAAATTTAACTATCATTGGTGATATCGAGGTGATGTTATGCTGATAGTCTATGCTGGCTTGCAATTAGATTGAGTTCACGCAAATATGCTTTGCAACAAATACTCACAATGAGTGAACAGAGCAGACCTTCTCCCCATTACTTGGGTTGGAGATTCCCTAGAAGTAAAACGTAAAATCAATTCCATCATACAATATCGTTGTTCTAAGATAAAATTATCAGTTAGATTAAAGAAATTTTTTAAAATAAATCCAAACCAAACACATTTATTTGATTCTTGTGAGCCTAATTCTATAAAATCTATGAGTCTATGTGTAAACTAGATTACAGGTAAATTTAGGTATTTTATTTGCCTCAGTCCCACTCTTCCCCTCTCTTCATCTCGTGTATAGTACCCCAACCCAAAATGGACTGGTGAAAATGCACACTAAAAGGATCCAAATACAGGATAGCTGCTTGGATTAATGGGACTCATTGTGGAACAAAGCTATTTACGAGGTTTAATTTTGAATAATAAATTCCTTGTTATAATTAATATACCACAATTACCTACTGACATATGCACTGGAGACCAAATGTTCAGTGAAGTATTTCAGTCTGTATCAGTTCTATGGAGTGCTTGGGGTCATGACACAATGCTTTTTCATAAAGTCAGCATATTTGTTGCTGATTTAGGCCATTGTGTTGATGTGTTGTCAGATGACTAGTTTATTAAATAACTCCTTTTTGCTGATCTGAAGGAGAAGGAAAACTGGTTCTAGAGTCAAAGGAAGATCATGATATAGAATAAAACAGACCTTAGTAATGAGATATTGTTCTGATTTAGTGGATGGTGTCCTTTAGGAGTAAGCAAGATTACACATGTGGCTGTGACTGTCACTATACTTTGCTGGACTTCACTCTCTCATTAAATTTCTGACCAAATGTCTTTCTATGATGTCAAAGGTGACAAAATTTTACCACTCCTGCTCTTGTCCAGCTGCAGTAAAACTGCACCTGTCACCTCCCAGGTGTTGCATACAAATTAATCACTCCCATAGCCTGAGAGAGAGAGAACTACAGGCAGAAGAGTCTGACCACTGGTTTGCTTGAAAGTGTCCCTCATTGCCTTTATTTTAAGCCTTGGGTTGTGAGGTGAGGGAATAATCTTTTTCTGCCATCAGGAATCAGAGGCATAGTCTTGAGAAGTGCAATCTGCCTTGTCGACTTGGAATCTTCAAGAATTATTCTAAAAGTTTGTTCTCAGAACCTATTAACCCAGTTGATTGGTTTGTGTCAGTCCAATCCTAGGCCTGAAAAGGTGTCCAAACAAATTCAATCTTTGTAAGAAACATGGAGGTCAAAATAACTTCAAAGTGCATCCTTCCTTCCCTGTCTGTCACTGACTTTCTCATTATATTCAATGATATAATAAATTGGATTGACTTAAGGTTCAGACAGAGCATTTAACTTTTCATTTCCATCACTGACTTCCCAAAAAGCTAATTGCTAAGATGGTTCCAAAAGATAAAGATACGTTTACACTCTTAGAAATACATGCATCTGCACATTAACAATAGGCCTCTTAGTGCCAATTATCTGTCTTAATTGCATTTGCCTTAAATCAGTCATTAGTGACCATTGAATGAAAGAACTGACAGTGTCCAGGGCTTGTACTTAAGCCTCTTGAAGATTCATCATGAAAACAAGGAAAGACAAATCAGTTTTTCTCTACTCTTTTGTTTACTTAGAGAATGGGTCAAATAATTTAATGAGAGGATTACTCATGCTTCAGTTCTACTGAAGAAGATTAATTGATATTTTCCTGTAAGGGGTTAACCAGGTGGACCCAGTCCACTCGTCTTTATAGTTAAAGGGAATGTGATTAGTGGAGCAAGTTTGACTATTTTTCACAAGAAATTATTCAATTTACTTTGCATGTCCTAGGTTTTGCCTTCTTATGCTTTTGTCAATTTAGGATATGGCAACATACTTGAGTTCTAGCTAGACACAATTCACTGAATTTGATATGTCTTGCTTGCACCTTGAAACAATATGAAAACTTTTTTTTAAAGCAAAAGGTGATTGATAGTAGGGGGTAGGATGAACATAAAATAACAAAAACAGTTAAACTTGTACAAGGTAGATGTATCCCGTCTGTATTTCCAGATTTCCAGGGTCACTGAAAGTTCCAAAAGCCAACTATCCTGCTTTCAAAGGCCAAGTAATTACTTTGAATTTCTACCTGTACTTCTCCTTCTCTGCTCTCCCACTCCACTGCATACTCCCATTTCTCAAAATTCTACATCTTTGAGTAGGTTTGAGTCATTTATCTTAATGTAGACTTCTTTATGATATTATTTATCTTGTAATACTCCAGTGAAGCACCCTGGAGTGATTTACTGTGCAAATGGTGCTAATTTAATGAATTACTCTTAAAAATGTAGGGCCCAGGGCTTTGGAAACTGTATCAACATTTTCTGGTATCAGCAATTTCAAATACAAGTTAAACATTATGCAAGTTATGCATTCCTGGCCTACAAAGACAGAGACTTATTGTAAACTATTTGACTCAGCATTGACTGAGCCAGATAAATCTCATTCATTTGCAAATTCCTGGTTGACGCAAGGGCAGGATCTGGGATCTTTATGTGTAGCTGCACACGTTCCACTGGTGCATTGAGAGTGTGAACACCACAGCTTCCTTTGACTCTGGACAGTAATTTTTGAAATCTTGGAGATTGTGCTCCAGGTAGCTCTGTCTCTTCTGTTTATTGTCTGAGTCCTATTTTCAATACCACGGGATCCAGGTTAGTTATAAGTGAGGTTTTGCATTTTGTTCCTGTTTAAGTGAAATGCATACATTTTGTGCATGCTTGACACAACCAGTTATACGAGGGGTGGTTGATAAGTTCGTGGCCTAAAGTAGAAGGCAACAATTTTAGAAAACCTAGTACATTTATTTTTCCTACATTTACACACCTAGTTCAGCGGTCGTGGAGCATACGGATCCCTTCTTTGTAGAAGTCGGCATCTTGGACCTCCAAAAGTGGTCCACAGCAGGGGTGATTGAAAAGTTTGTGGCCTAAAGTAGAAGGAGATGAGTTATTCACTTCAAACTTTCTGCACTTTCACTCAAAGAGTTGAACTGCATGTGCATGTAACAAGAGCTGTATAACTCATCTCCTTCTACCTTAGGCCACAAACTTATCAATCACCCCTGCTGTGGACCACTTCTGGAGGTCCAAGACGCTGACTTCTACAAAGAAGGGATCCGTATGCTCCACGACCACTGGACTAAGTGTGTAAATGTAGGAAAAATAAACTTGCTAGTTTTTCTAAAATTGACTCCTTCCACCTTAGACCACAAACTTATCAATCACCCCTCGTATGTAGCTGTCTGACATAGGCATTGCAACAATGCCAATAACTAAGTGTGTTGCTAAGAATTCAGAAGGATGAGAGGAGATCTTACAGAAACATATAAAAGTATGAAAGGAATAGATAAGCTAGAGGCAGGAAAGTTGTTTTCACTGGTGAGTGAGACTAGAACTCAGGAACATCGTCTCAAGATTCGGGGGAGTAGATTTAGGACAGAGATGACAAGGAACTGCTTTCCCAAAGGGTGGTGAATCTGTGGAATTCTCTGCCCTATAAAGCAGTGGAGGCTACCTCAATAAATATATTTCAGACAAGGTTGGATAGATTTTTGCATAGTAGGAGAATTAAGGGTTATGAGGAAAAGGCAGGTAGGTGGAGATGAGTCCATGGTCAGATCAGCCATGATCTTATTGAATAGTGGAGCAGGCTGGATGGGCCAGATGACCTACTCCTACTCCTATTTCTTATGATCTTATGTTCTTTAAATTTCAAGGAGCTCAGAACACATCCTACACCGGGCCCTCTGAGTGTCAACAGTCTGGGGATGTGATTGCTGGTCTTGCAATCTCAGGAGAAAGCAAAGAGTCAACTTGCTCACTTTGCGGATAGTTGATTTTCTTTTCCATTGCCCTCCCCTTTTCTGTTTTCACCTCCTGCCTTGGAATAATTGCCGCATCATCATAAAGCCGTAAACTCAACATTTTACATATCTTTAGTACTATTTATGTTGCAAACCATTGACTTCCAGCGAGCAATCGTGATTACTCTATCAGCTATGTAACATAGCTAAGAAAGTTTGATGATACAAAGCTGGATGTCACTAGAGACTGTGAGAAGGCTGCAGGGAGAATAGTCAGAGAGATTGCCAGAAGAGCATAGTAGTTAATCGAATGCATAATCACCGGATATGGGTATGCAATGAGAGTCAACAGTATTCATAAAGAACACACATGCAGAGATAATATATTGTAAAAGTTGTTTGAGAGTGCATTGCTGACTGTTCATGTGTCTGATAGTAAGGTCTGGGTGCACCATCTGTTTCACTATAGATTTACAGTTGAAATAGATATTGCATATTGATGACAGAAGAAAGAGACCAGGATAGAGAGAAAAGCAATTAGACTACAGAAACCGACCTGCAGAGGATAGCAGGAGAATATAAGAATTAGAAGCAGGAGAATCACCGTTCAGACACTTGTGCCCACTCCTCTATTCAAAAAGATCATGGCTGCTGTTTTACTTCAACCCCACTTTCTTGACTTAACACTTTTTTCTTTAACTCATTTAATATCCAAAAATCTGTCAATCTTTGTCTTCATAATCCACTGACAATGCCTCAATAGCCCAAAGGTTGGGGCAACAGTTTCCAAACATTCAAAATAAGATGAGAAGTCCAAAGCTGCACCTACTCTTTGGGTGAAGACTTCTCATTTCACCTTGAATAGCTGACCCTTGGCCGGAGACTGTGACCCCCAACTAGACATCCCAGTCAGGGGAAATATCATCCTTGTAACTATCCTGAAAAGTCCCATCAGATTTTACTGGTGTATTGAAATCCTTCAGTAAGAAAGGCCAATTTACCATTTGCCTGTGTAATATCTTGGAGCACCTATGCATTAACTTTTAATGATTTGTGCACAGGGTCCCTCAAGTCTATCTGAACACAAGCACCATTAACCTCTTGACATTTAAAAAAAACTCTGCTTTCCTATTTTTGCTGCCATAATACATTGCTTCGCACTTTTCAATGTGATTTTCAATCTGCAAATGCTATTCTTCTTTATCCTTCTCATGAACTGTAGTGGCATCCAGCTTTGTATCACCAAACCTGCATCATTTTACTCTTAATTTTCACATTCAAATCAGTGATATGGGCCATTAATAGCTAGCTGGTCCCTGTGTCATGTCATGAGTCACATCCTTTCAATCTAAAAAAAGTTGATTTATTGCTACTTTCTATTCTCTGTGCATTAACAAATTTCCAAATCACAGCAAATTATTCCAATCCCATTTGTTCTGATTTTGCTGAATATCCTCTGGTCAAGCATCTTGCTGAAGGCCTTTAAACGTCCAAATACTATATACCATGCCCACTGGATCTGCCCCAGATATTTGCTGTTTATAACCTGAATAAGCTAAAAGACTTTCATAAACTTCTGTTTTCTCTTCCCAATCCTATTATTATTTTCTAAATACCTTTCCAGCATTAGTAATAGATTCTGGTATTTCTCCTATCGCTGTACCTATTCGTTTAACTACTCAAGTGCTGCTGCAAAACAATAATTTCATGACATATCAGCCAATGATAATGACCCTGGTTCAGACTATTAACATCAGTCTGACTACCTGGAGTTCCCTTTTCTTTCTCTTGTTCTTTTCTTAATTTGTGGGATTATATCAGCACATCACACAAACCAATCTTTCATCCGTGGACTCACTTTACACCGCACGCTGTCGGAGCAGTGCTGCCAGGATAATCAAGTGCACGACCCACCCAGCCAACAGACTTTTCGTCCCTCTTCCCTCCGGGAGAAGGTTCAGGAGCTTGAAGACTCATACGGCCAGATTTGGGAACAGCTTCTTTCCAACTGTGATAAAACTGCTGAACAGATCCTGACCCGGACCCTCCAAATATCCGGACCTGCCTCTCGGTTTCTTTTGCACTACCTTACTTCCCATTTTTCTATTTTCTATTTTCTATTTATGATTTTTAATTTGTTTTTAATATTTACTAATTTTAACTATTTTTAGTATTTAATATTTGTAATCCAGGGAGTGTGAAGTGCAGAATCAAATATCGCTGTGATTGTATGTTCTAGTACCAATTGTTTGGCGACAATAAAGTATAAAGTATATGTGCTACCTTGCAACAGATAGGAACCGCTCTCGAGCCAATGGAATTTTGGGAATGCATCACTATCCCCATTGCCACCACTTTCAAAGCCTTAGGAAGCCAGCTTTTGGCCCCTGGGAATTTATTGGCTTTCAATCCCACTAATTCCTCCATTTTTTAAAACTTTTGCTCATATCTTTCAGCTCCTCACTTAGTCTGGATGTGTTGCCCATTATTACTGAGAAATTTCTGTATCTTTTTCTGTGAAGATATAAACTATTTGTTTAATTTCTTTGTCATTTTGTTAACTCAGTCTGCAAATAGACCCACATTAAATGTTACTAATCTTTTCACTTTTGACATACTAATATACATCTTTGTATAATTTTATGGTTTGCATCTATGTTCCCCACTACTTATTTTCCTTTTCCTTGATCCTCTACTGAAGTGTGAAATCTTCTCAGTCTTCTTATTAGCTATTTGTTCTTGGCAACATTGATCTAGTACCATTTTTAACACGTCTTATTAGCAATTTTCCTGTTGTTTCTTCTACCTTAATAACATATAAATTTGAAGTAAACAGTAAAATTCTCCAAATTTTAGCTCTTGCATGTTTACTATCGAATTTATTAAAATAACTTTTCAATATACCATTGCCAAAAAGACTTCATACAATTGTGGATTGTTTTGGTTCATTTTTTAAATATTTGTTTTAGGTTTATTTAAATGATTTTCAATGTTCATATAAAATTCAGTCATTCTTTTCTAAAAGCCTTTAATTATCAGATCATGTATTAGTTATACAATATTTTATCAAAAATACCCTGTCTCCTTTTGGCCCCTCAACATACTGGCCAAGAAAAACATCTCTATACACTCTATGAATTTGTCCTCTTTACTAATACATCTAATTTTGATGCTCCAACGTATGTGTAGTTTAAAGTCATCCAGAACTAATGTATTATCCACATTATATGCTCCACTAATTTCTTCCGTTACGCTATGCCCTCCACTATGCGGGTGGAGATAAAGATGGCACCAGAAGACGATATCTCCCAGCCCATCAGCTGAACAGTTTAAATTCTTCTTCTTGCTGGTGCCTTTTCTCTCCTTTACAAGGTGGCGGGGGCCCTGTTGGAGTCTGTGATCTACAGCTACACTCAAACTGCGGTTCTTCATGGCAGCATGTTAGCGTTCTTGGAGTTCGCCAATCAGCCACATTTTCAATAACTCCAGGAGCAGTTTGGAAGTCGGGCACCTTTGGGGTACGGCCTTGCATGGCCCTGTGGACTTGATTTCTAGCTGGTGTCATGAACTGAAGCATTGCAGGAACATTGAGACTGCCCATACGGATGTTGGAGGCCTCTGCACTCAGGTGATCGCTTGCTCTCTTTCTCTCTCTCTCTTTCTCTCTTTCTCTCTCTCTCTCTCTCTCTCTCTCTCTCTCTCTCTCTCTCTCTCAATCAATGGTGAGTGAGAGTTTTGAGTTGGTTCTTGAGTTGGGGATAACTCGGAATAAAAGCAGCACTACAAATTTGAACAGACTGTAACATCGAAACAGTGAGCTGTTTTGTCTCCCCTCTCGCTGTGGAAGGAGTGATATCACTCTCTACCTTGTTAGTGAGAAAGCGACCCTGTGCGATATTGAACTGCAGGGATGAACAGTCGGTTTTGATGTACTGTAGACCACGGTCTCTCTTTAGGGCTTTGCTGTTGCTTGCATGGTGGGTGGTGGGAGTGCTGATGCTATCTGCTGGAATAAGAGGGAAAGGTCTGATGTTGCTTACAGCTGCTTGTGCATGGGAAGGAGGCAAGGGTGTTTGGGGTTCTTACATTTTTTTCCTCTCATTCATTCTTTGGGGTTTTCTTCTGTTTTGAGGATGTCTATGAAAAGTAAGAATTTCAAGTTGTGTTCTGTGTACATTCTCTGATATTAACTGGCACCGTTGAACCATTATTCTATGTATAAGCTCTAAGATCCACTGAAGGCCAGCCATTTATTCTGGATTGAACATGCTTTGTAAGAAAGTTACCACAAATGTGCCAAACCAATACAGTCAGCTAAAAAATGACACAACAGAGAGAAAATAGTCAAGTTATAAGTTAAAGCCTTAGAAATAATCCAAAAAGGGATACACAGAGGAGGTTACATTGTGACTTCAAAAGAGAGAGCATGATAGAGGAAAGAGTAACACAACAGAAAAGCGAAACGTCTGGCAGCATTGTGACCCATATAGACTCTGTCTGATCTGCTGATTAATTTAGTTAAGTGATGGGGCAAGTGAAGTTGAGTGAAGTTATCCCTTCTGGTTCAAGAGCCTGATGGTTGAGGAATAAAAATTATTCCTGAAGCTGACGGTGTGGGTCTTGAAGCTCCTCTAACCTTCTTCCTGATGTCAGCAGCAAGAATGGAGCAAGGCCTGGGGTGGTGTAGGTCTCACGGATGCTGCTTTCCTATGACAGTGCTCTTTGGGGTGCGGGGGGAGAGCTTTACCATGATGGACTGGGCAATATAGGCACAACAATGATTCATCACCACTTGAAAAACACAAGACAGGGTTTGGCCAGTAGAGAATGTATAATGGTATATATTGTAATACTGAGTCCCTTGTGCAACAAGAGCACAAAAATGTGGATGAAAACAAATGGTTGCCAAGACATGAAGTTTCCATTGCTTCAAGAAGCCAGTCTGTGAAGGTTTACCAATCTGACTCAGCAAATGTTACAAAAACCTTGCAAATGTGGTCTCAGCAAACAAAGGGTATTATTTTATTGCAGTCATTTACTTCTATTAAATACTGTTTGAGATTTCAATCAAATGTATTCAGCAAAAGGTCTTGAACGCACCTGCATTGACAAATATGCTAACACTGGAAATTTCCATTGCGATGTAACTTGGCAATAAAATAGATCATGTGAATTCTCTTCATTCATTGCTTGAATTATAGCCAGCTCTCCCTATAATGGTCAGCTACTTAGCCATTTAATTGGATATTATCTGCAATGATGTTAATTAATGCAGTCATCTGATTGAACACTAAGATGATAAATTAGATGAGTAAAATGTTTTGCATTTCTGAAGTAGCATTTGCATTCATGGTACCAATTGTGCACCCAATGTAGAGCTGCTGACATCAACTGCAGCTAAATGAAATGTAAATAAAATCAAATTTTGTAGTGATCAGTGATCCTGAAAATACTCAACCATCCTTGCAGATGATTTCACTAACAGATTAAAAACTTGGCAGGATAATATCACTACAATATCATGTGACAAAGGCCGGAGAATAAGATGACACTGAAAGGAGTATATTTGCAGCAGACTATCTGACATGGGACTTGCGGTACCATGAGCGGTTGAACAATTTCCGTCACAAAAAGGAATGGTATCTGTAGACAGCAGGGAACCTGTTTCACTGTTGATTGGACTGTCTGCTGTGTCAATGAGTACAGAGTCAATACTGGCATTGGCTTCATGATACATATCCATCAGCTATCTCTAGCTTTAGCTTATGTGGTAGTGCGTCAGAGCAAAGCAGAGGCAGAATATACAGTGGCATGTAGAAGTTTGGGCACCCCGGTCAAAATTTCTGTTACTGTGAATAGCTTTGGGCATGTGTTGCAGCCAGTGGCATGGGGAACATTTACTGGCTGAGGGAAGAATGAATTCAATTAAATACCAGCAAATTCTGGAAACAAACATCACACCGTCTGTAAAAAAGCCAAAGATGAAAAGAGGATGGCTTCTACAACAGGATAATGAACCTAAACACACATCAAAATCCACAATGGACTACCTCAAGAGACGCAAGCTGAGGGTTTTGCCATGGCCCTCACAGTCCCCTGATCTAAACATCATTGAGAGTCTGTGGATAGATCTCAAAAGAGCGGTGCATGCAAGATGGCCCAAGAATCTCACAGAACTAGAAGACTTTTACAAGGAAAAATGGGTGAAAATCCCCCAAACAAGAATTGGAAGACTCTTAGCTGGCTACAAAAAGCATTTACAAGCTGTGATACTTGCCAAAGGGGGTGTTACTAAGTACTGTCGTGCAGGGTACCCAAACTTTTGCTTCAGGCCCTTTTCCTTTTTTGTTATTTTGAAACTGTAAAAGATGGAAATAAAAAAGTTTTCTTGCTAAAAATATTAAAGAAATGTGTCATCTTTAGACTTATGCCTTTTGGAAATCAGGTCATCTTTTACTCGCTTAGCTATTCACAGTAACAGAAATTTTGACCGGGGTGCCCAAACTTTTGCATGCCACTGTACCTTGAAAGTGGCATCAGAGAATTTGAGTCTCATCTCTCAGGGACAAATGTCCATTTTATTATTACTGGATACTTTGGAGACATTCACCATGTCATTCCATTCAAGAAATGGAACGCTACTTTCTTCTTTATGAAAGAAATAGGAGGGGTGCTGGCTGCTATCTCAATCATTACTGGGTTTTTTTTCTATGTCCTCTATGCTGTCACTAACCTTTCACAACTGATAGGAGGATTGAAACTATAATGAGGAACAGGATGAGGCTATCCTTTCCAGGACATCAGAAATGCCCTCCTTTAAAGAACAAGGTTTCCCTTTCTCCATCATTGAGGCTGCCCTCACCTGCATCTCCTCCATTTCCTGGACGTCCATGCTCGCATCCATCTTCCCGTCGCCTTAACAGGGATTGAGCTTCTCTTATCCTCACCTACCACCCCAGGAGCCTTTACATCCAACACATCATTCTCCACAACTTCCGCCATTTTCAATGGGATCCTACCACCAAACACATCTCCCCCACCCTGCCTTCCACAGTGTCTGTCCCTCCATGATTCCCTTGCCCACTCATTCCTCCCTCCTGGCACATATCCTGCAAATGACAGAAGTACTACACCTGCCCATTCACTTGCTCCCTTACCTTCATTCATGACACCAGCAGTCCTTCCAGGTGAGGAAACACCACCTGTGGATCTGTTGAGATCATCTGTTGCATCCGGTGCTCCCAGTGCAGCCTCCTCTACATGAGTGAGTTGGGGGACCACTTTGTCGATCTTCTCTGCTCCATCCACCAAAAGCAGAATTTCCCAGTGGCCAATCATTTTAATTTCCATCCTCACTCCTGTTCCAATGTTGGTCTATGGGCTCCTCTTTTGCAACAATGAGGCCACTTTCAGGGTGGAGGAGCATTACCTCATATTCTCTCTGGATAGACTCCAACCTTCTGGAATGAACATCGATATCTCATCCTTCTGGTAATTTCTTTTCTCCTCTCCCTTTCCACTTCTATTGCCATTCTGGCCTCTTACCTCTTCTCAACTGTCCATCACCTCACCCTGGTGCCCCTCTTCATTCTCTTTCTCCTAAGTTCGACTCTCCTCTTCTATCAGATTCCTTCCTCTCCAGCCCTATACCTTTCCCACCCACCTACCAACTTCTAGCTATCCTTCTTTCGCTCCCCACACCATTTTATTCTGGTGTCTTCCTCCTTCCTTTCCACTCCTAATGAAGGGTCTCAGCGTGGAATGTTGACAATTTATTCATTTCCATTAATGCTTTCTGATTTGCCGAGTTCCTCCAATACTTTGTTTGTGTTACTCTGGATTCCCACCATCTGCAGAATTCTTTGGGTTGAGGGATAATGTCAGATAGGTTTTTCCAATTGCATCCAGACTTGATTCCTCATACTTGAATGAATGATACGAATGAATCACAGTGAGACAAATATCATTATGATCAGTAACTAAAGACTCAGATGCTTATCCTTTGTCATTGTCAGGCTTTACTTGTCTATTAGAACTCTATTCCCCCAGGTTAGTTACCGTCTTTTATTCAGGGGGATAGCAGGTAATTGACGTAGAAGGCCAGAAAGAACCACTGTCATGGAAGGTTTACCTTCTGACTGCTCTTTCTACCATGAGTAGCTGCTACCTGGAATTGTTGGGTATAGGACTGAGGTGAAGCAACCAAGTGAGAACTAGTGGTTTAAAAGGAGATGCTAACATCTTGAGAGAGAAGGGCATTCTCAATTACAGTGACATTATCTTGACACTGGGAAGATAATGGTTTTAGTATCTGCTGTGGTGCAGATCACACAACTATCAACAAAGACCCGATCGCTGATAATCAAATCCCACAGTATCACTATCTATTCCCCGAGGGCTATGATGTTCTTAGCTCTCTGATCACAAACAGCTGCAATCACCCCAGTGGAAATTAATCCATTTCAAGGTGCTCCCTCTATACCTGGAGAAAAGTAACTTTTTCCAGCTATTATCAATGTGGTTCTGAGAGGCATCTCTCCTATTTCTCTGGACACAGATCTGCTCCAGAATTGATAAAAACATTTCAATGCCTGTTGGTACACCTCTACTTGTTTGGAAATTGGGGTTTCTCTTTGAAGTCAGCGATGTCCAACTCTCGTAATTAGCATGGAGAAGGACTTCACTAACTTCACACCCAGACGTCAGGCTGTAGGATGCTCCAAATATTAGGTAATGCACCTTCCCTACTTTTCCATTGCACTTCCCCATTGTACTCTTCACCCCGTCCTCTGGAACCCTGCAGCTATATGGATTTTAACTCCACAGAGATAACACAATGACTCTCCTCCACCTATATTCTGATTGTAGTCCATTACAGCCAGGTGCCCCACATTCTGTAACCTGCCCACCCTGCAATACCTGTATTGAAGTTGGTGTTTAAATGTGACAGGTGGAATGAAGTGCTGTGCTCTTCCTCTGTAAATGTATCCTGCTCATGCCTCCTCCGTCTCATCCTTCTCTGCTGTTAGCCATTGCAAGGGGAGTCTGGGTGGTTGTATCATTCCAGAGAGCCTTGGATGTTAGACAAAGGTAAACAGGACAGATTACTGCACACTTGAACCCAATGGAGGAGAGGCCGCTATACATCAGATACACTTAGAGCTGCCATTTGAGTAACAGATGGAGTGATGATGAAGTACCATGATAAGGAGATTCAGAGCTTCTTCAGCTAGTCCTGTGGTATGGGCTAAGCTGTCCCAAGAACACATCAAAAGGCAAATGCTGAAGATTGAAATGTGTTGCTGATTTTGGATGTCCTTGTACTGAAAGTTAACATGTAGGTTTAACAAGCAACTTGAAAGATAAATAGCATTTTTGCAAGATGATTTGAGTATAAGAGATACCGTGCAGCAATTTTATGTTGCTGCAGCAGAATGTCGTTCTGAGGAAAGTAAATTCTTTTGACGTGTTTGCTTTATACCATTATAGTAATCTACCATTATTGATCAACTCCTGAAAAGAAATCCCATCCTGTACAGATTAAAATCACATTTCCTTTCAAAGTAATCAGAATCCGATCAGAATCAGGTTTAATATCACCGCTGTATGTCATGAAATTTGTTGTTTTATAGCAGCAGCACAATGGAAAACTAAAAACTGCAAATTAACTAAGGACTGCAAAAGGAGGAAAAAAAGTAGTGAGGTAGAGTTCATAGGTTCAATGTCCATTCAGAAATCTGAGGACAGAGGGGAAGAAGCTATTAAGTGTGTGCCTTCAGGCTCTTGTACCTCCTCCCTAATGGTAACAATGAGAAGAGGGCATGTCCTGGGCAGTGGGGGTCCTTGATGATGGACGCTGCCTTTCTGAGGCATCTCTGCTCGAAGGTGTCCTGTATATGGGAAGGCTAGTGCCCATGATGGAGTAAAGAAACTTGCATTTCTCATGAAGGAAGAGATTGAAATGTCAGGTAAGAGAACACATGCCACTTTTGTCAACAGACAATGAACTTTGTACTGATGAAGTACAGAAATGTTGAATGATAGTTCGTCATTGTAAATTTTGAGTTCTTGAACCCCAAAGATGCACCTCTGTGATTTTTTTAATGAAACCTTAAGTCCTTATAGTTTCAACAAAAAATACTGCCATCCTCAAACAGATTGGAACTTCATCAAAATTCATGTAAAGATGTGGGATTGCATCATTTATCTATTAAAATATCCGAAACAGGGGTGGTTCATTCAGCCATGAGTAAACTTAATGCTGCACAATAATTCTAATTCATGTAACATAAACATCCTGGCCTTGAGATTTTAATTTTACAAGCATAAAGCTTTATTTAGATTTTAAATATAGCTGAGATATTAAAACTAAATTAAATGTTTGCCTTTTTTATAAATCTTTTTAAACTTAAATTTTGTAATTTATTTCAATGCACTTGCATTAATAATATGCTGAATATTATAATTATAGTTCCTAATTTAGACTGCCTTGGTGAGAATATTTCAACATAATTGATTGAAGAGCCATTCTGCTGTGTGACCTTGGCCACTGATCCTCGTACAGAGCATGTCATTGGGTGGGACGCCCAATGGCAAGAAGACTGCTCAAAATCCAGTGAAATGTCTGATGGGAGCTTCAAGCACAGTGGATGAAGAGCACAGTTGTTTTACTGCTGACTGTGTGATACAGGCTCTAATGCTTTTCTAACAAGCAGTGCTCAGATGTTTCTTTGGAAAAGAAAATATCCTATTCTATGTTTCTTGGTTTCATAAATTTAATTAGTCAACTGCTTAACTTGAATACTTATTGAAATGTTTATATTAGAAGGGAAAAAGTAAGGGAAACAGCATTGTTATATTTGTGCAGTTAGTTTATTGGTATAACAGTACATTACAAAAGAGCTACGCATCATCTTCAACCAGATTCACGTATATATATCCCTGTACCTTCACATATATAAAACAGGTACAAATCATATTAAGCAAAGAAATATTGCATGTAGGAACTTATGAATTTTGTTTAAGACCTACTGTTATTTTCATTATTTAATATTGATCACTCTATAAAATATTTTATATATCTATATTTGATGTCAATACACTCTGACTAATTAACATTCAAGCAAGCCTAGGTTGATATTCAAATATAAGGCTTAAATCAGTATTAGATTACACCCAACTACATAATTTTTCTCTTATGCTAAACATAAAAATGCAATGTAGCTAACAAAATTTATCTTTAATCTATAATGAGATTTTCTATGAATTGCATCGTAGTGACACCATCCAGTTAGAAGTACAAACCAATACTGAAGTGAGCTCCTTTATCGAACATGTACAAATTTTATTGACCCCAGTGCTGGCAAATGCAGTTAACCTTATTGATTTCGATAAGCACATTAAAATAGCTTAGTGAAGAATGTTTCACCACAAGCCACTATAGTATGACCACTGTGTCAGCTATTCCAGGCTTCAAAACTGAACTCCCAGGCTAGGACTGAATGTATTGATTCATTTAAAAAGCCCATCTTTGATAAATACTACATTATCACTGCAAATCTCTGCAGTCATGTTAGGTGAGCTGGGAGGACAAGTGTAATCAGAGCAAGTAGCATGAAAGCTGATCTCAATTCATTCACCTCCTGAGAGAGTCACAGATGAAAAAAAAAACAGTGTGATACAGCAATCATGGTTGCTGTCTTAGCAGATATACAAGAGAATGTCCAAGCAAAAATCAAGTACATAAATTCATATCAAAAGCAAGATAAAAAGTCAGGAATATTACATTTTTGGTTTACAACATTAGTATTCACAGTAAATATTTTAATGACACCATTAGATTACTGGTTAAGGAATGAAGCTCAGGGATGTTGGATAATTGATTATCAACAAGTCATTCTGAAGTTAGAATGATGTACTTTTGCCCATGTATTTATTGGATTTTTGAATTAAAAGCCTACACAGATAGTGCAAAATCCCCAATAATTTGGCACACTTGGAAACGTGGTAGTGTCAGACCTGCGATATTACACACAACATATATGTTTAAATACCACAACTAAAAATATCCCTCAGTCAACATCATTAAAACAGAATATGATCTTGGTCACATTGATAATTGCAGAAGATTGCTGTGTGCAAATTGGCTGTGGCATTTCCATATAAGACGTTCTGCACTATGAAAATGCCTCATTGGCTATAAAGTACTTGGAAATATCATGAATGGTTCTATACCATTGCAAATCTTACTTACGAAATTTAATCTGGTGGCATTTTTGTTTAAAAATAATTTAAAATTTGATTGAGGAATTTGAAGGTTCGACTTTTAATTGGTTATTTTGTTGTTACAAAATGCACCATGTCAAGTGAATATATACTGCAAGTGTCGACTTACATCTGCACATAAAGCTTAGAGTAAAACATAGTGCTTGTAGAATCTGAGTTTCCTTACCATTTATTGCAATGAAAATGTATTCATTATGTTCTATTGTTAACATTCAAATGGGTAAGAATTTTGCCCTCATTGAATGATATTCTGTCACTGTGGGTTCATTTCCTTCATTTTGTTTTAGCTGGAAGAAGTTACCGGAGCCTCAGAAGCCACACCATCAGGTTCAGGAACAGTTATTACCCTTCAACCATCAGGCTTCCGAAACAAAGGGGATAACTGCACTCAAATGCACTTGCCCCATCATTGAACTCGTCCCACAATCAATGGAGTCACTTTCAAGGACTCTTCATCTCGTCTTCTCGATACTTATTGTTTATTTATTTATTATTGTTGTTTCTTCCTTTTGTATTTGCACTGTTTGGTGTCTTCTGTACTCTAGTTGAATGCCCTAGCTAGGGAATCTTCCATTGATTTTGTTATGATTATTATTCTATGGATATATTGAGTATGCCCACAAGAAAATAAATCTCAGGTTTATATATGGTGACATATATGTACTTTGATAATAAATATACTTTGAACTTTGAACTTGGTATTTATGCATTCACACTTTGCTGTATCAAAATGATCTTTTTTATATAACCTTACTTTATTTTAATTGGATTTCCTTTCTTTTAGTTACTGTTGCTAAGGGTAAGAGGCCAAAAACCTGTTCTAAGGTTTAGCTAAATTGCCTAATAAAGAGCCAAACCCAATCTTACCAAGGATATTTTTTCAGTATTTTTCCTGACAATGGTTTGCAAAAAATGTGCCTTGTAAAAATGAACACATTTCAGTGTTCCCCACCCCCCTCTCCCCCTTCCAAGGCATTTGATAAATCACAGACAAGTACATCAGCCATAAATATGGGAGTATAATTATAATTTTTGTGCAAAAAACTTTTTTTTAGTATTTTGATCTATTAGTATTTGATTAAATTGCCCAAAATATCACAACAGTTTGTAAATGTGTACAATGAACACACCAGTAAAATTAAACAGGAAATGTACAAGAGGAATCGTAATTAGTAGCACGTTGATGGAATCAAACCATTTCTATATGTCCTTTTGCAAGCCTATTTCCACTGGAACTTTTCACTTCACTTGAAAATAACAGACAAAAAGCATGTAGTAAACTGAATAATGCACAATAAATGGTTTGAAACACCTTCATATTGTGTCTGCACTACTTAGGAGTTGTGGGTCATGATTTTTTCCCACTTATAAAGGAACACCTGGAACAAATTGTCACTTGTATGACACCTAATATGTAGCTATTATTGTTTTGTTTAATTCTGTAAAATCTTTGTGTCTCACTCCATAAATTGACATTTTGTCTCTTTTGAGTAGGATCTAGTCTAGTGGGACAAAATGTCCTTAAAATAAGCCATTAAAAGATGACACTCAAATGGTTAGAAGCACTAAGCTAAAACATAGCAGAGAACAGCTGTCCAGAAATGATCAATTGCCAAACCACATGCCTGGCTATTAAATTTTAATGCACCTTTTAAGCAAAGATTTTGCTTATCAGGGAGAAAGATTCTCAGGGAAAATATTGATATTGATTCCATCATTTTAGATGTAACTGATCCTTTAAGTAATTTTTCTTGGTTTCAGTGTCAATTTTTAAGTGTCTGCGTGGACTGAGTAAGTCATTAAAGGGCATGTTCATTTAAAATTCTGAGCCTAATGCGTGAAGTATTTTTTAGTGGAACATCTGTTGCAAGCAAATTCATTCATTCCACTGAAGTAAAAGCAAAGCAATAACTACACCAGGAACTAAATTATGAAAATTAAACCTTTCTTGAAGTGCTTTTAGAAGGCATCTTAATTGATCACTTTGTGGTGGAGTTTAATTCAAATATTGATTACCTTTAACTTGTTAAGCCAATATTGGGCAGGGATCGAGAATAATAGATTTCAAGCAACAAACTGACAACTTAATCTTGCCATACACCTACAGCTTATCTTGAAAGGCTATGTTGTTTACAATTGAATTCCAATATTTATAAAAATATCCAATAAACCTTATCTCATTAAAAAGCAAACTTTAGGAATGGTCATTATAGTCTCGATATTGCTGGCATTTTTGCATTAGTTTCAGTAAATATATATCCAAATAATGGAAATGGAAACTGCAATTTAAAAATGAATTAAATTGCTGCATAATATTCCAAAGAATATAGCGAATTTTAAAGGCTTTCTGCACCAAGGCTCTTTGTAGGCCACAATTATAACTACAATTATTGATATTATTATCATTATGATTATTTGATAATAATTGCACTTATAAGTTCTAAGAAGATGAATATATTGGTGATGCATCACCTGTTGGTTAGATGCTAAATCGATTTCAGTGCAACTTAAAGCGTTACGTTGGGCCAGTCACCATGTTGGTGTATGCAGTTTTAATGCTTGCCAAGAGTACAAAGAGAAAACAGATCATGACATCAGTCCTTATTCAACAACTGGTTTGATATGGTGTTTCCAAACTGGATTTCAATGGAATACTAATCCATTTGTTACCCTCACATGGCTAGATATGGATCCTACAGAAGGAAAGGCCCTTTTCCACTACTTTTGAAAGACAATGTTACTTACAAATTATTTTCTAGCTGATTTTCATGGTGTATTGTTTTGGGTAAAATTGTGTTCTTAAAGAATAGTCATTGCTATGCCAGGAGTTAAAGAAATTTCCATTGCCCTCAAGGCTTTTGCATTACACCGGATGAGGGTACATTTGTATCCACTCCTCTGAGCTCACGGAGAGAATGTGGAGTGGGAAATATAAAGAAGGACAACCTGCATGGGAATGGAAAAGGAGAATTGCTGCTATTACACCTCTGCACGTGGGATCCTACTAGGGGTCCTTCACCAGAATGGCCTTTGTAGGAGCCAATGTCCAGAAGTGTCACAGCAACATCTCTCCTATGTTCAAATAATGCTTAAGACACTTGTGATTCACAAAGAGAGGTTCTCACCAAAATATTTCATATGCACCAACCAAAACATATTATGCAGTATCGTCAAGGAGTGCTTTTTCATTGTCCACTAGAGTAAAGGACATCATTTTCCCTCCAACAGGCTCTCTAGAGCTGCAGCAAATGCCACTGTGCCACCCAATAACACTGCACAGCTACATCGTTTTCCAGGAGCAAGCCTTGCCTTTCCTCGCAAGAGGAGTTAACCAGAATCAGAGTTAACTAGAACGTCCCCAGTTATCAACTGATCGGTATTTTTAACAATAGCAGGCATTGTCTAAAAAGTAAGAATCAGGCTTATAAGCAAAGACTTTGCAATGAGTTGGGACTGGCTTCTGCAAGCAGCAGAACAGAGTTCTTTAGGAGTTCCCTTCAAAGTCAAAGCCAAAGTAAATTCACTGTCTGAGTGCGTATATGTCACCATATGCTACCTTGAGATTTACCTTCTGGTGCTTGCACCAGGAAGTGAGTTTTTGGTGCTAAATGAACAATGCTAAATTTCCAGCATCTGCACATTTTCTCGTGTTTGAAATGCTAAATGTGAATTTGAAGAGTTTTGTTAAACAGAGGTACCTAGCAATTAGTGAGAAAGGTGGATAATGGAGTTAGTCTCACTGATTGACAGAATAGACTTGTGGGGGTAAGTAGTTTCCTCCTGTCCCTGCTGGCACAGTGTGCCAGTGACACTTCTAAATGTGGAACCCTGACTCGGAACGTACCGGAGCCCAACACGAGTCAACGTCCAAAGTGTGCAGCTGATATGTGAGCAACGTACTAATTAAAGAATGGTGGTCACTCAGTGGTCATGCTGCCCTCTGTAGCAACGCATCATCTCATTATTTGTGTTAGTCCTTGTACTTAATGTAAGCGTGCTACTGATGACATGAGCTGGTGAACTTGAATGCCCAAATCTGATGTCTATCTCACGCACACGGGGGTAGAATGGTGAGACTGAAAATTATGCAGCACGGTTGCAGTAAGGTTACTGACTTGCAATGGGAAAGATTTCAACTGGCTTTCCTGGACAATCTCAAGCAGTTCCACATCAAGCTGTTCCACCTTCAGATCATTTGAGTTGGTTGACTGACAGATGAGACCAAGGGTATTGCGGTAATGCTAGCCATGGGATAATGAATATTGAAGTGCTATTGTAGCAGATTTACATATGAGATGACCAGCCCAAGTGTGCCCATTTCTTCCAAATTCTGGATAAAGTTAGTGCTGGGCTTTTCCTAGCTCCTTGTTATTGCACACAGACATTCTGGCAGGCCTGATAATAACTGTGATGGAGAAAGACTACCATACTGGGTCCTTCCACTACTAGATAGGGAGTGGTGGGGCAGTATGAAGAACCCTCTCAATTATTGTAGTAGTGTACACCCCCCCCCCGGAGGCCACTTGAGTTGCAACAGTCTATGGGTTTTAAGGGAAGTAATAAAACACTCTTTAACACATTTATGAATGATAAGTCATTGCATGGTTTAACCCCGTACATAATTTTTATTACAAATGAAGTTTATTTTGATACAGAAAATAACTGTACAGTGATCTTTATTTGTATTGAAATCTGGCAGCTAGCTCTCTCCACTTGCCCTTAATATAAGCCAGTCATGTCTTGTGCTCAACATATGCAAACCCTGCCTTAGTTTTACAACTGCGCTGGTGGCTGGGCACTTCCAATTGAAGGGCATTGTGTCTTCAACCCCACTCTCCTTTGTCTTTTCACATCATAGCACAAATCAGGATTTGTGTTGAAGGTGATACTGGTGATGTCTATCGGGATAACTGTGTTGGGGTGGAGGAAATGAAATTGATGCCTACAGGTATGAGCGAACTGTCGTCTTCAAACTTTAGCTCTGCTGGTGCTGCTTCAATAAAGGACAGTATTATCTCCTCCAAGGGATGAGGTGGGGGGAGGGGAGGGGGGAAGCAGGTGGTGAGGAGAATGCAGACACTTATTTCTCTTCCAGTTCACTGGAGCTGCTTTTAGATTACTTGGGCCCACAAGAGAGCGACAACTGTTCATTCATGTTGTCCATGGTGTGCCAGCAATGAGGTTTATTGATTACCCTTTGAGGTAAATCTGAAATACAGATTTAAGCATTGCAATATTGTAAGCAAGCAATGTGAAGTGGCTGCAGTCAATGGTGGGAGCGGGTGGTGCTTGACTGAAAATGTTCATGAGGCCTCCAGAAGATGTGCAAACATTCAAAAAGAATAAAGCAAACAGGAAGCCTGTGCAACCCCACCTGTTCTCAATCTGCAAATTGCATGCAACATCACATAACCTCTTCACTTCTACATTTTCTGCTGTTCTGGTTTTAAAGTTTTGGTATTGTCTAATGCCGTGGGAGCATTATCATCATGAAAATAAAAATACACCTAACTTCAAGATTCCTTCTCAATAATAACTAGGACAAGGTTTTCAGTACTGAAAAACTGCTACCCTCAGCTCAAAATAAGTTGCCTCCTTTCCACCTCTTTTTCAGAAGGTACAGAGGTCACCTTCTCCCATATTGGGCACTTGCTCAATGTTGGAAGGACCCAGATGATGTGATTCTTGAAAAGGGTGGTTACGGAAGATTTTCCTTTGGAAATCCTCGTTGACTATTCATTATTTGTTTCAAAATGCTTGTTTATTTTCTCCACTAATTGGCATTCAATTAATTTTCTTACTATTTACAATAAGGTAATTGATCTGCAGGCTCAGTTTAAATATAGATGTAGTTACTATTTTTATATGGTAATAAGATCTGTTCTGATATTGATGTTCATATGTTGTTTTTTAATCTCATTTTACCACCTGAGTTGGTAAAAAATGAAGTAGTTATTAAGTCAGTGATAACTTAACTCATGTCTAACACACATTCTTTTCAGCTCAGTCATGGTGTCCAAAGCTTTGAAATTCCTTTCTTGAAACCTTTTGAACCACAATCTTAAAGGTTCCACTTAAAGTCAGCCAATTGTTCAAATTTTCAGACTCTACTTCCCTTGTTTCATCATGTAGTTTGTGATTTCACTTCTTGTTTAATTAGCAATATATGAAGCACTTTGGAACTTTTTTTTGTTACTCAAGTAGTTCATTTTATACATTGTAAGATAAATCAAAAAGTTGATTTATCTTACAATGTATTAGAATGGTCATCTTGAATTCAATTTTACACCTAAGATGACATTTAGCACATTCAAAGCAATTTTGTTTTACAAGGTGAGTTTATGAAAACAGATTATACACACTGCGAAAAAAATGAATTTTCTGAGGCATGTTGTCTGTTTTACCAACATGTCATGAATCAGAATCATGTGCCTCTGATGATCATGAAATATGTGAAGGGCACACCCATTTCACACGTAATATGTATGTACTTAATGCTTGTCTCCAGAATAAAACTGTTGTAATTACCAATGAATGTCACTGTAAGACAATTTTAGATTAATAATAAATTTAGCATAAAATATATACTCAATACAAATGTAACATTTGTAGGGTGGAGGTTGAAGCCTTGCTGTGGCTTGCATGGGGGAGGGGGAGGGGGCTTTGGGGTTCCAACATTTTTCTGTCATTCATTCTTTTGGGGTTCTTCTATATTTCACTGCCTGTGAAGACTAAGAATTTCAGGTTGTATACTGTGTACATTCTCTGATAATAGACAGAACCATTTGAACCATTTCAACATATCTAGTGAAAACATTTGATTTTATCTTTTAAAACTTTCAATTCAAAATGATTGATTTACACTAAATTTAAATTTAAATTAAAGTTAAGTTTAAAGAAATTCAAGTTTCAGAATAAGCTGTTATGAATTAAAATATGTCAAAATGGAAATAAAGCACAATAAATTTATTAAGCCAGTTATGCCTTTATGACTAATTTAAAAAGGTTTAAAATTTGGAGATTGCTATTGTTTATTTCAAGGATCCTTAACAGTCTGTTACATTCACTTGAAGTTCAGATAAGGGTTTATATCAATGAACACTGGTTTTAGCGCATATTTGTCGATCACAATTAAATCACAACTTTTTAGACTGAATTACCAACCTACAACAGTTACTTGATATAAATGCATTACATATTGAGCACATTAAAGGAGGACATTAAATAATTTCCTAGTAAGGAAGACAAAATCAGGAAAGAGTACAGGCTCATATTTCAGTAGAGCAGTAAGTGTGAATACATTTATAATGCAACTTTCTTTGTCTTAAATTTCTTCCAATTGCACTTTGAATGGGTACTTGTTTTCCCATTACTAGCCACTTTAATCCATTTATGTTCTAGTTGTCTCAGTTAAAGATCACTTTATAGTATTGGATGTTCAGTGTCTGAGGTATTTGTTCCAGCCCTGCATGATGAAATAACACAACAGTTTACATATTTCTGAATTTGATCTGAAAACTGATTTAAAAATCCATACAAGCAATCAAATTTCCCTGAAAATATATACACACAAGTCTGCTTTGAGGTGGCTAAAATGAAGTAAATTTAGTTTCAGGAGACAGGAAGAAATCCAAGATTGGGGAACAAGGATCCTGCAGTAAATGGACCCTGGCAGTGCCCAGGACCGAAAAACATCTGTCCCTTGAGATATTTAGAACATTTCAAGAAAAGAAAGGCAACAGAAAAGTAGACTGTGATTTTCTTCCTTGTAGACTACATTAAATATTCAACTAGAGGGAGGGATCAACTTACATTTCTCTTCTTGTTTCTTATGTTTCGTCTGACAGGAGCTGTAAACATACATAGACAAACATGGTTGTAGGCTTGCATTGCTTGCACTGAATGATAGCAGAAGTGTTTCATTTATTGCTTTATATTCATCTCAGGACTGGGCAGTATAATTCTACTTCAGTATTGCTTAGTTATAAAAATACTGAAAGAGGACAATACCTTTTTTTGCAGTTTTTTACATGATGGCATTACCACAGTAAACAACAAGAAAGCAAAGTGCAATTTGTCTTTCATATTTTCATTTTTAATCATCAAAATGATAATATGATGATTATGTCATATTATTATATGACATTAGTCACTAAGCTCATTGAGCATGTATTTAAAATGCCGCAAATATGTTTGAAAGATGTAATGATGAATAAATTATGATTGTTTACACTTAGATCTCGCTGTTCACTTATTCCCACATCAAGGCAAGTGCTCTATTAATGATAGTGTACTTCTTTGATGATCAATTTAATCTCACATTTTCTGCACTTTAAGCTGCCATTTGGTAGGCTCTCTGCAGTGCTGAAATAACAATTTCAGGTTTTTCCAATAAAGGTAATAAAACTCTATAGTCAGGGGGACAGAGAGGTGATTCTGCGGACATGAAAAAGAAACAAGAATGATTGTTTGCCTCCCAGATGGCAGGGTTCGTGATGTTTCTGAGCGTGTCCACAAGATCCTGAAATGGGAAGGCGAGCAGCCAGAGGTCGTGGTACGTATGCAGGAAAAGGGTGAATGTCCTGAAAGCAGAGTACAGGACATTAGGAAGGAAGTTGAGAAGCAGGACATCAAAGGTAGAAAACTCTGGATTGCTGCCTGTGCCACACGACAGTGAGGATAGGAATAGAATGAGATGGAGGATAAATGCATGGCTGCAGGACTGGAGCAGGGGGCAGGGATTCAGATTTTTGGATCAATGCGACTTCTTCTGGAGTAGGTGTGACCTATACAAAAAGGATGAGTTGCACTTGAATTCAAGGGGAACCAATATCCTGGCGGGGTGGTTTGCTAATGCTATTGGGGAGGGTTTAAACTAGATTTGCAGGAGGTTGGGAACCGAAGTGAAGAGGCAGAGTATGGGGAGACAGCTTGTAAGGAGTTTGTGAGGAAGGATAGGCTGACAATAGAGCAAAGATGCACTCAGCTCAATGGTTTGAGATATGTCTATTTTAATGCAAGGAGTATCATAAACAAGGCAGATGAACTTAGAGCGTGGATCAATACGGGCATTGTGACAATGTGGCCATTACAGACACTTGGATGTCTCAGACCAGGAATGGCTGCTGAGTTTGCCAGGCTTTAGATGTTTCAAGAAGAACAGAGAGGGATGCAAATGAGGTGGGAGTGTGGCATTGCTAATTAGGGATAGTATCACAGCTGCAGAAAAGGAGGAAGTCAGGGAGGGATTATCTACTGAGTCAGTGTGGGTGGAAGTCAGAAACAGGAAAGGGGCAATAACTCTACTGTTTTTTTTATAGACCACCCACTCCAGTAGTAACAGGGATATCGAGGAGCAGATAGGGAGGCAGATTCTGTAACAGTGCAATAATACTACGGTTGTTGTGATGGGAGATTTTAACTTTCCTAATATTGATTGGCATCTCCTTAGCACAAGGGGTTTAGATGAGGTAGAGTTTGTTAGGTGTGTTGAGGAAGGTTTCCTGACTCAATATGTAAATCAGCCAACTGGAGCCTGTACTTGTTCTGGTATTGGGAAATGAACCTGGTCAGGTTCGTTTCCGAGGTAGTGACCACAACTCTAGCTCCTTCATCATAGCGCTGGAGAGGGATAGGAGCAGACAATTTGGGAAAACATTTAATTGGGATGGGGGAAATACGATGCTATCAGGCAGGAGCTTCTGAGCATAAAATGGGAGAAGGTGTTCTCAGTGAAATGCTCGGCAGAAATGTGGCAAATGCTTAGGGAACATGTAAATGGAGTTCTGAATACGTATGTTCTATTGAGGCAGGGAAAGGATGGTAGAGTTAAAGAAAATCTAGTTAAGGAGAAAAGGAAAGCTTATGAAAGGTTCAAGAAACTAGGTACTGTTAGAGCTCTAGAAAATTACAAGGTTGCTAGGAAGGAGTTTAAGAATGGAATTAGGAGAGCCAGAAGGGGCCATGAGAAGGTCTTGGTGAGCAGCATCAAGGAAAACTCCAAGGCATTCTACAAGTATGTGAAGAGCAAGAAGATGAGCTGTGTGAGAATAGAACCAATCAGGTGTGATAGTGGAAACGTGTGCATGGAGCCGGAGGAGGTAGTGGAGGTACTTAATGAGTACTTTGCTTCAGTATTCATCAGGGAAAAAAGACCTTGGCAATTGTGGGGCTGACTTACAGTGGACTGAAACACTTAAGCATATAGACATTAAGAAAGTGGATGTGCTGGAGATTTGAAAGGCATTAAGTTAGATAAATCACTGGGACTGGATGAGCTATACCCCAGGCTACTGTGGAAAGTGAGGGAGGAGATTGCTGAGCCTCTTGCGATAATCTTTGCCTCGTCAGTAGGGTCGGGAGTAATACCAGAGGATTGGAGGGTTGCAAATTTTGTTCCCTTGTTCAAGATTGGGAGTAGAGATAACTCAGGAAATTATAGGTCAGTGAATCTGACTTCAGAGGTGGAAACGTTGTTGGAGAAGATCCTGAGAGGCAGGATTTATGAACATTTGGAGAGACATAATCTGATTAGGGATAGTCAGTATGGTTTTGTCAAGGACAGGTTGTGCTTTTACGAGCCTGACTGTATTCTTTGAAGATGTAGCAAAACACGTTGATGAAGGTCAAGCAGTGGATGTAGTGTACATGGATTTCAATAAGGCTTTTGGTAAGGTTCTCCATGCAAGGTTCCCTCAGAAAGTAAGGAGGCATGGGATTCAAGGGCCTTGCTTTGTGGATCCAGAATTGGCTTGCCCACAGAAGGCAAAGGTTGGTTGTAGATGGTTCGTATTCTGTGTGGAGGTCAGTGACCAGTGGTGTTCTGCAGGGATCTGTTCTGGGACTCCCCTCCTTGTGATTTTTATAAATGACCTGGATGAAGTAGAAGGGTGGGTTAGTAAGTTTGCTGATGACACAAAAGTTGGGGGTGTTATGGATAGTCTGGAGGATTAGCAGAGGTTACAATGGGACATTGGTAGGATGCAGAACTGGGCTGAGAAGATGCAGATGGACTTTAAACCAGATAATTGTGAAGTGGTTCATTTTGTTAGGTCCAATTTGAAGACAGAATATAATATAAATGGTTAGACTCTTGGCAGTGTGGAAGATCTGAGAGATCTTGGGGTCCATGTGCATAGGACCCTCAAAGCTGCTGCACAGGTTGACAGTGTTGTTAAGAAGATGTATGGTGTGTTGGCATTTATCAAGCATGGGACTGAGTTCAAGGGCCGTGAGGTAATGTTACAGCTACTGTATATAAGACCTTGGTCAGACCCCACTTGGAGTACTGTGTTCAGTTTTGGTCACATCACCACAGGAAGGATGTGGATACTATAGAGAGAGTGCAGAGTAGATTTATAAGGACGTTATCTGGATTGGAGAGCATGCCTTATGAGAATAGGTTGAGCATACTTGGCCTTTTCTCCTTGGAGCGACAGAGGATGAGAGGTGACCCAATAGAGGTGAATAAGATGATGAGGGACATTGATCATGTGGATAGCCAGAGGTGTTTTTCCCAGGGATGAAATGGCTAACATGAGGGGGCATAGTTTGAAGGTGTTTGAAAATAGGTACCGAAGGGATGTCAGGGGTTAAATTTTTCACACAGAGAGTGGTGGGCGCGTGGAATGCACTGCCGGCGATGGTGGAAGCAGATACAATAGGGTCTTTTAAGAGCCTCTTAAATAGGTACATGGAGCTTAGTAAAATAGAGAGTTATGCGCTAGGGAAATCCTAGGCAGTCTCTAGAGTAGGTTACATGGTCAACACAACATTGTGGGCCGAAGGGCCTGTAATGTGCTGTAAATTTCTATGTTCTATGTTCTATGAAACAACAACCAACGTAAAAGTGTGGTTTCCAGATGTAGTTTCTTTAGTGGCTTAATACCACAAAAAGATTTTTACAGAACAATCTGACAAACCTCTTTGTTTACTGTTAACACGAGTGATCAATAAAGGAATGGATAAAGGTTGTTCCAACACACATAAACAGTCACATTATCAAACAAAGACAGATTTGAATTATATGGTACTTCTCATGAGTTCATTGCTTTTCAAAGCATTCTAGAACCAATAAATACTTTATGAAATGTACTTTGCTAAAATTTTTCATGGCAGCTAATTTGTGCACTGCAAGCCCTCACAGACCTCCGCATGATATTGACTCCATCCATAAGACAGAGTCATCATTTTAATATCTGTATCTGGTGCGAAGAGGTAGCTATGAAAATAATGGGTCCCCTTGGAGACTAAAAGGGTAACCTATATGTGGTGAAAGGTGATGTAGGTGAAGTCCTAAATAAATACTTCTCACCTGTATTTATCAAAGAGAAGGACACGGAAGATAATGAGACCAGGGAGGAGTACATGGATAAACTGAAGAGATAAATGTCATTTATCTCAGGTTGTAATGGAAAGGAAGGGAGGACACAGGTGAGGCTTGACAGAGATATTTCCATCTTTGTAGCCACAGGTGAGGTGCCAGAAGAGTGGAGAATATCTAATGTTTCATCTTTATTTAAGAAGGGCAGCAGTGATGTCTGGTAACTACATGCCATTGAGCATTACATTAGTGTTAGTGATAATACTGTAGAAAGTCCTGAAGGATTTTATGTTTTGAATTTATTTAAATCTTATATCCATCCCACAATGCGAGGGAGTAAAAATCTTTGCATTAAGGCTCCGTCGCAATGTACAGACACCTGCATTTCTAAGTCTAATGGCTTGTAAATAATCATTCCACAGTCAAAGTCAGTTAGATCACATTTTTTCCCCATTCTGACTTTTGATTTAATTGGCAACTGAACCTCTTGACCACGTCTGCATGCGTTTATGCATTGAGTTGCTGCCACACGATTGGCCGATTAGATATTTGCATTAACTAGCAGGCCTGCAAGGTACCTAATAAAGTGGCCATACTGAGTGAACTGGACATGAGTGTAGGAGGTATGATCAGTAAATTTGCAGACTATACGATAGTTGATGTGGATATTGAGGAAGACTATCACAGGACATACTGGAGATCAAATGGGAAGTTGTGAGAAGCATTGGCCGATAGAATTCAAACACAATAAGAATTAGGTGGTGCATTTTTGGAGCCAACAGAGAATGGGACATTACAGTTAATTGCTAAATGCTAAAGAAAGATGATGAACCGAGAAACCTTAAAGCCCAAGTCCGTGGTTCCTAGAAAGTGTTAACATAGGTATGTAACTCCACACAAAATGGAGGAACTCAGCAGGCCAGGCAGTGTCTATGGAAAAGAGTGCAGTCGACGCTTTGGGCTGAGACCCTTCAGCAGGACTGGAGAAAAAAGATGAAAAGTTAATTTAAAAGCTGGGGGGAGGGGAGAGAGAAACACAAGGTGATGGGTGAAACTTGAAGGTGGGATTGGGGGGCGATGAAGTAAAGAGCTTAGAAGTTGAATGGTGAAAGAGGTGCAGGGCTGGAGAAGGGGGAGTCTGATAGGAGAGGACAAAAGGCCATAGAAGAAAGAAAAGGGGGAAGAGCACCAGAGGGAGGTGATGGGCAGGCAAGGAGATAAAGTGAGAGAGGGAAAAGGGGATGGGAAATGGTGAAGTGGGTGAGGGTGGACATTACTCTTTTCCATAGACGCTGCCTGGCCCGCTGAGTTCCTGCAGCGTTTTGTGTGTGTTGCTTGGATTTCCAGCATCCGCAGATTTCCTCTTGTTTGTAACATAGATACGTAAGCAGGAAAAGAGAGCATATGGGATCTTTGCCTTCATAGGCCAGGCGTTGAATACAAAAGTAGGGACATTCTGCTGCACCTTTAACAAACACTGGCCAGGCCATAGTTGCAGTAGCATGCATGGTTCTCATTGTCACACTATTGTTAGGATGTAGTTGTGCTGGAGAGTGTGCAGCAGTGATTTGCTAACATTTTCCCTGGACTGAGGACCTTTTTATTGGGGAAAAAAGGTTGTACATTCTCAGCTTGTTTCCCCTGTAGGGAAGAAGGCTAAGTATTGACCTGACAGAGGCCTATAAAATTATGAACGACGTAGACAGGTAGATTGTCTGAATCTTTTTCACCATTGTAGGATTATCAAAAACAAGAGGGCCTAGCTTTATGGTGAGAGTGAAGAGTGTTAAAGAGGAATTAAAGGTTCCGGTGATGTCATCGTTCAGAATGGCAGCTTAAATCAATAGCTCCTCTGGAAAAACGCATATTTTGCCCCATTAATCCATCAAATATAAGATCTTTTGAAAATATTTGAATTGATAAAGGGGGCAAGAATGGTGAAAAAGAATGGAGATAAAAAAAAATTCACTGTGGAGCCTATGGAAGAGAGAGGTGCAACGAGTGGCTCTCCTGCACGTGCACGTGCGCGTGGCATTGAGGCTGACGCTGGGCCTCGTGCAGGTGAAGCAGCAAATATGATAAGGATTCTGGAATAAATAAGGGAAGTCCAAAAAGATATAAAACAGCAACTCAATGATATAAAGTCAGAGCTCGCCAACGTCAATCAGAAAATAGCCTTGGAAGAGACTCGAATTGAGAAGGTGGAATATCGCATGCAAATCATGGAACAGATACTAAGTAAGATGATAAAAATATTAAATCTACAGGAAAGTAAATTGCTTGACCAGGAGGGAAGATTGCAACAGAAAAATGTCAGGATTTATAATGTTCCTGAAGGAGCGGAGGGATTGTCGATGATAGACTTTGTAGACAAGCTGCTGCAGGAAGCGCTGGAGATGCCCCCAACTATGGAGATTGAAATTGAGAAGGTGCATCGTTCACTCGTCCCACAGCCCTCCAGTGACAGAGAAAGTAAACCGTGCTCAATAGTACTTAGATTCCTTCGATTCAAGAGCAAGGCGGAGATTCTACGAAGGGCCTGGGGTAAGAAGAGGTTATTTTGGAATGGGAAGTTAATATACTTCGATCATGATTACCCCTCGGTGGTCCTACAGAAATGGAAGGAATATTTCGAAGTGAAACAAATATTAGAGGAAGAAAAGATTAAATTCCAAACCCCGTACCCTGCTAAACTGAGGGTATCTTACCAAGAAGGGATGCAACTGCACCAGACGGTAGAGGAGGTGACTACGGACGTGAACAACAGAGGACTGTCCATTAGTGTGGTCAAACCAAGGGAAAGTCTGGCTGAGCAGATATCCCAATCTGCTTGGGAAATAGTAAGAGAACCTAGAAAGCAGAGGACGGGAGCAGGACAAGAGAAGGTTATTAGGGAGAGACTGTGAGTTCTCCGAGGACAGCCCTCACCTCCTCCAGAAGAGCCATAAGGTTTGGCTAACTTTAAAAGTGCTGATAAACTAAATGGAGGCAAAAATAGATGGTGATATACCTATCTCGAGAAATACGTATTATAATGTGGATTTTATATTTCTCAATTTTTAAAAATTCATTTATTCATTCCTTCTTCCCCACCTAAATGAGAATATGTACATGAGAGGAATACACAGGGAAATCATTTCTGTGTAATGGACAGATTTTTATTTTACTTACTTTTATAGGTACAGCAACGGGGGCCCTCAACTCACAGGTAGGAGGGGCTATCCCCCACGGCTAGACTTTTCTTCTAGCTCAACCCAGGGTCATCTAGAGACCCCAGCCCTGGAATCACACCTTCGCTACCTTTTTTTTATTATTCGCATTTCTTGGCTCTTATTTGTTCAGGGAATAGATCAATTAAGTTATATTCTGCAAATTTCAATGATATACTAGCAGATAAATATACATGGATAAGGACAAAGTAAAATTCATTTCTTTTAATGTCAATGGGCTGTTGAATTCAGTCAAGTGCAGTAAAATTCTATCAAAATTGAAAAAAGAACAAGCCCATGTAGTATATTTACAGGAAACTCACTTAAGTGATAATGAGCATGGAAAATTAAAGAGAGTGGGCTTCACTAAGTCGTTATTCTCCTCATATAAATCAGGACATAGAAGAGGAATTGCTATTCTCATCTCAAGCAAGCTAAATTTTGAAAAAGTATTCAAAATGGGAGATAAGGAGGGCAGATATATTCTGGTAAGGGGGAATATAGATGGAAATCCAGTTACTTTATTAAACATATATGCACCCCCAGGAAGTGATATTAGTTTCTTCCAGAAAATTACTAATATTATGGTAACGGAAACAGAAGATCTCTTGATATGTGGGGGAGACTTAAATTTACAATTACAACCAAAGTTAGACTCTTCCAATAGAAAAACTTATGAAACAAAGTCCTTACATAAGAAAGTTAACACTCTTTTTGAGGCTGTTGGTCTAATTGATATATGGAGGGACCTTTTTCCCAACAGAAGGAATTACATTCATTATTCTGCCCCCAATTCCGTATATACAAGAATAGACTATTTCATAACATTTGGAAAAGATAGAGCCAAATAATCACCTGAGGAATTGGGACAATAGATGTAAGTGACCATGCACCTATATATTTATCTGTTGATTTTGACCTACAACCAAAGAATACTACTTGGAAACTAAATTCAAGTCTACTCAATGATCCCTATTTTAAGGAACAAATTAAAAAAGAAATCGGTCTTTGCTTAGAATTCAATGATAATGAAGAGGTTTCACCTCCCATTCTATAGGATACTCTGAAGGCTGTCTTAAGAGGGAAAATTATAGCGATATAGAAAAAAATAAGGAATAAAACATTAGAGGAATTACAAAATAAGCTGAAGGAACTAGAAAAAAACACAAATTGAGTTTGGCACAGGATACACTAGAGGAAATTTAAAAAAATTAGGAATGAAATTAATAGTTTGGCTACACAAGAAATTAGAAAAAATTAATGTTTCTAAAGTAAAGGCACTATGAAAGTGAATCTAAATCTATGAAAATACTAGCCTGGAAACTGAAAAAAAAGATGGCGGAAAGTACAATTCATAGAGTAAGGGATCCAAGAACAAAAGTGATATAAAATAAACTAAGTGAAATTCAAGAAGCTTTTGAAATGTTTTACAAAACTCTATATTCCGAAGTTCCGGGGGAAGCATAACCCAAACTGACACCTTTCTGAATTCTTTAGAGTTACTCACTTTAAGCAAAGAGCAAAATAGAACGATGACTGCTGGCATAACTGAAGCTGGTCTAAAAACTGCAATTAGTAGACTTAAATTAAGCAAGTCACCAAGATCAGATGGATATACAGCAGAGTGGTACAAAGAGTTTAGAAGTGAATTAATTCCTGTTTTACCCCCACACTGAACTGAGCCCTAAGGAAGGCGCAAATGCCACCCAGCTGGAAGGAGGCGATAATCTCAGCTGTACTGAAAGAAGGCAAGGATAAAATGGAATGTGGGTCATTTAGACCAATATCTGTTCTTAATGTGGATTATAGAATATTTACCTTCATCATGGCCAAATGATTAGAAGAGTTTCTACCCACACTGATACATAATGATCAGACAGGTTTTATACGACAACGCCAAACACAAGACAATATACGAAGGACACTTAACATTATGGATCATATAAAAAAAATGAAATTGAAGCAATAGTGATAAGCGTGGACGCTGAAAAGGCATTTGATTTGGTTAATTGGAATTTTCTTTACAGAGTTTTACATAGATTTGGTCTACATGACACAATTATTAAAACTATACAGGCACTATATGGCAATCCTACTGCCAGGATTAAAATCAATGGATATTTATCTAATAGTTTTACCCTAGAAAGGGACACAAGACAAGGTTGTGCATGGTCACCGTACTCTTTGCATTATATCTGGAACCATTAGCTCAGTACATCAGACAAAATGAAGATATCAGGGGAATTACTATTAAAGGGACAGAGCATAAGTTGGCCTGTTACGCGGATGACATTTTGATTTATCTCGGGCAACCAATATACTCTTTACCTAAATTGATGCAATCCTTTGAACAAAATGACCAATTATCAAGATACAAGATCAACATAGGTAAAACCCAACTACTTTTATATAGCTATAGCCCACCAAGAGAAATTGAAAGTAGATATCCTTGGGCATAGCAAACAGAGTCCATCAAATATCAATTATCAGCCTATATATAAAAAAATTAAGGAAGATATAACAAGATGTAACCTAATTCCTTTTCTTGGTCTTAGTTGAAGGATTGAATCTATTAAAATGAATGTACTGCCCAGACTACTATATCTCTTTCAGACCTTACCAGTAGGGATTAACCAAAATCAATTCAATGAATAGAACAACATGCTATCAAGATATATATGGCAAGGTAAAAGGCCTAGGGTTCATCTCAAAACTTTGCAATTAGCCAAGGAAAAGGGGGGATGGGGCCTACCTTCTCTTAGAGATTATTACTTTGCAACACAATTGAGAGCTGTGATATGCTGGTATGCTGGTGCAACTCATCATGTGATGCACAATGGAAAAACATTGAGGAGAGGATATTTTCCATCCCCATACAGGCAATTTTGGCTGATAACAACCTACAAAGTTACATAAATAATATTGACAACCTGTGGATGAAATGGACTCTTAAAATATGGAAGACTATTATAAAAGAATATAAACTAGAGAGAGACATTGCAGTTCTTAAATGGTGTGCATAAGACACGGATTTTACGTTGAATAAACTGGATGCTAGATTTAAGGACTGGACAGCTAAAGGAACAACAGCTATTCGCAATATAATGAAAGAAGGAACACTGTTCAGTTTTGAAATGCTCAAAGAGAAACACTTATTAGAAAAACAAGACTTTTACTGGTATTTACAGATGCGACAGTATGTTAATAGGACGGTTAAAAATGTAATCAAGGCAAGTACATGTCTGATAGAGCTACTTAGAAAAGCATATAATTCAGACAACGGTAGTAGAATAATTTCAAGCGTGTATAAGGGTTTGTCAAAACACATTCGACTTTATACATTAAAACAAAATGGGAGAAGGAAGGAGGGATAATAATATCTGAGGAAGACTGGACAATAATATGGAGGTATCAATGGAAGTGTACCAGTTCACAGAAATGGAGGGAGTTCAGGTGGAAAAACTTGATAAGATATTTTCTTACACCCTCTCAGAAATCCCATTATGATAGTACCCCCCCACTTGATGGAGAAATGGCGGAAATCAAAATGCAAACCATTATCATATTTTCTGGGAATGCCCTGTTATCAAAGACTATTGGAGTGGGATACATAATGCCCTACAAGACATCTTTAAATGTGAAATACCCATAGAGAGTAAGACCATATATTTTGGGTATATACCTCAAGAATGGTTGAAAAGAGATAAATATTTAATGAATGTACTGCTGATGGCTGGTAAAAAGGCCCTTACCAGGAAATGGTTATCACAGGAGAGCCCAACTTTAAATGTATGGATGGAAATTACAATGGAAATTTACAAAATGGAGAAGATAGCAGCATCTGTTAATCATAAGTTGGAACAGTTTTATTTATACTGGAAAATATGGTTGAACTACATAACACCTCATAGGCCTGATTTTATTCTCACAAGTCAATGGATATGTTGTAAAGAAAAATCACTCCCTACTCTGTACATAGTTTTCTTCTTTCAATTGTTCTTTCTTTCCTCTCCTTTCTATAAGTGTATACCTCAGATAAATATTATGTGGAGATTTGTGACAAATATGATTATATGATATATATGTACAGTATCTGAAATACATCTTATGAAAATGTTTGTTTGATGATAAAATACAATAAAAAATAAATTACAAAGAAAATTAAAGAGGAATTAAGGGGAAAATGGTTATGGCTCATATCTCTAATGCACTGCCAGAGTAGGTGGTGGAATTAGATACAGAATTAGTTTAAAAGGCACTTAGACGGACACTTAAATAGGTAAACATAGAGGGATATAGGCCTAATGTGGGAAAATAGGGCAAGAATTTGGGGGAAAAAGGTTGACATAGATCAGCGGTCCCCAATGACCGGGCCGCAAAGCATGTGCTACTGGGCCATGAGGAAACAATATGATTTGGCGATATGAGTCAACTGCATCTTTCCTCATTCCCTGTCACGCCCACTGTTGGAACTTGAACGTATGCGCAGTCATTACCCGCGCGTCATCCGTGTCAGGGCGGGAAGAAGCTCAACTCCTCGAGCTGGCAAATGACAACGAGCTGAAAAGTATGTTTGACATAACATCTCTGCCGGCATTCTGGGTCAAAGTCAAGGCTAAATACCCTGAGATAGCCACGAAAGCACTGAAAACGTTGCTTCCATTTCCAACATTTTTCTGCGAAGTGGGGTTTTCTGCTATGAATACAACGAAAACGAAATTGCGGAATAGACTGGACATAAGCAACCCCCTTCGAGTATTGCTGTCTCCCATCACCCCTCAATAGGACTGTGTTGTTGCAGGAAAACAAGCCCAGGGTTCCCACTGATTCAGCGATATTGAGGAATTGCAATGATTTTATATGTCATACGGGGAAAATATCTGCTGTGTGTTTAATATCCAAACGTTACTTAAAATGTTATGATGCTATTGACTTACTTGTATAACCATATAACAATTACAGCACGGAAACAGGCCATCTTTGCCCTTCTAGTCCATGCCGAACACTACTCTCACCTAGTCCCACCGACCTGCACTCAGCCCATAACACTCCATTCCTTTCCTGTCGATATACCTATCCAATTTTTCTTTTAGTGATAATATCGATCCTGCCTCTACCACTTCTACTGGAAGTTCGTTCAACACTTACTTCAAGCTCCCCTGATAATTGACTTATCACTATATTCCTGCGAGGAAAATATGCGTAGTGTGTTTAATATTAAATTCATTAGATAAACCCTTTTAGAAATGAAATTGAGTGTATTAGCCATTTATCACCTATATTCCGGTCGTGATTAACACTTCCCTCCACCTCCCCCCCGGACAGAATCGCCAAAAATGATATGCAGGGAGAAAAAAATCGGCAGGTACACACATGCGCACTGGCGCCCACGTAAGGCTTCATGGTCATTGTAGTCTTTTTGGGTATACACAACGTATTTGACTGCTACTCTTGTCCGTTGGCAACCCTACTCATCCACACCCCACCCCACCCCCCCCCACCCCCCGGTCGGCCGGTCCGCAGTGCAAAAAAGGTTGGGGACCCCTGACATAGATGAGCTGGGCTGAAGGGTCTGTTTCTAAGCTGGACAACTCTATAATTCTCTGTACTTAAAGATTCTTCTTTTATGCTACACAATAGAAAAATCTTGCAGAATTTAAAAATAATAATATTTCTTGTCTCTTTTCTCTTTTACTCTAATTCCAGTTATTCTTTACTGCCATTTCTATTTCTGTACCTACCTGTTAAGATGTTGTTCACTCAATCTAATCTATCTGTTATTTGAGCTCTTTCTCCATTTTCCTCTCAATGCGTTCATTGCATGTTAAAGAGGCTAGAAAAATAGTCACTCTTTTATTCAATATTATGCAATTTAGACCTAATTTTCCCTCCAATCAGAAAGGTGGATGACAATTTCATTTTCTGTCTCTCTGGGAGTTCAACCAAGCACTTCTGGGACACTCAGCTTTGTGCAGCTGGCATGGCTTCTATGCCAATACATTTAGGAAGATATCATCTGCTCTGTAAAGTGTCTTCTGGAGTATTATGGGGGAAACTAGACTTAATTGTCTCAGTAATGGCCATCGTTGGTCACTCCCAGAAGAACCATGTTTGAAGATATAATGCAACTTGAGACCGTCCAACACTGCAACGATTCTCCTTGCTGACACTGATCACAACAATCACCAAGATCCAGGCCTTGATTCCCATTGTGGATTTGATGCTTCTCTGATGTCCTGGTTCAAATTTATGATTCTCCCAACACTACAAATCCTGGTCTTTTCCAAATCTCCAAGACCCTTCCATTTCTCCAAGACTCCTCCAATTCTACAAATCACCCAAACTCCTGATCCATCCAAGAATTCCCAGTTTGCCCTGACCCCAGGTTCCAAACCTCCTAGAGCCACCACACATCCTGAACACATTCCCTTGTCCTTCCTAAAGAATTTCTTCATGTGCCCAGCCACAGATCTTCTTCTGTGAACTCACCTATAGGTCCTAATCACTATACTGCATCTGCTAGACCATCATACTTCAACTGCCAAACTCTATCCCCAAGCCTGACTTTGGTCTGAGTACCACATCTTCAATTATTGTGCAAGAACTTTGGAGTGGGGTGTCATGATCAACATGACTGTTAATGGCTCCAGTGTTATCAATGGGCAAAGCCAATTTCTTGATCAATTTAAAGGCTTTAAAGTGCACAATCATATTTAAATGGCTATATTGCAAAATGCTTCACATATGCAAAACTTCAGTTTCTCAAGGAACCTTGAAACGTAAATGAATTTATAAGAGTGAGTACAGCACTTATGTATAAATTGATTTAATTCCTAATTGAATTAAATTCACAAGTACCTTGTTATTGCAGAGTAGATAAAAATGACTTACTGAAATATTCTCATGTATACCTCATAGTTTTGAATTTCAAGAAAGGAAATTTGAAATTATGATGTTTAATTGATAGCTTTTTTATATGATTGGCAAACGTGCCTGTTCCACACCTTCCCCATATTTATTAGATCTTCTTCACAGGATTAAGTTAATTTAGTTCTGTTTATTGCAGTGAGTTGCAGCTGACTAAAGATACAGATTTATTGCTGTTATAGCTTTTATACAAGGCAAATTTTGCAAAAATTTATTAATCAGAAGCTGCATGCTACACTTGCACAATAAAACGGCCTTACATCAATCTGAGGTGCCAAAATACAATTCCAATCGTATTTGTATTATCTATTTCTGACTGTTTTTATTTTTAGGTACTACTCTCTAATGGATAAATGCTTATCCATACAATAAACACAAAATGCTAGAGGATCTTGGCAAATCAGGCAGCATCTATGGAGGGGAATAAACAGATAAGTCGGGCCAAGACCCTTTATCAGGACAGGAAAGGAATGGAGCAGAAGCCAGAATAAGAAGGTGAGGAAGAGGGATGGGGTACAAGCTGACAGGCGATAGGTGAGACTGGTGAAGGGGAATGAAGTAAGAAGCTGGAAGGCAATAGGTAGAAGAGATAAAGGGCTAAAGGAGAAGGAATCTGGTAGGAGAGGACAGTGGCCAATGGAAGGAAGGGAAGGAGGAAGGGCACCAGAGGGAGATCATAGACAGGTGAGGAGAAGAGGAATAAGAGGGGAACCAGAATGGTAAAAAGAGAGAAATGCGGGAGGGGGGGATGGAGAGAAGAGAAGTTACTGGAAATTAGAATATCAGGTGATGCGCCTCCAACTTGATTATGGCCTCATCACGACAGTAGACGGTGGGCCATGGAAACCTAGACCTCTATACCTCCGTCTTCAACTGGATCCTTGACTTTCTCATCAGGAGACCACAGTGAGTGTGGATTGCATGCTTAGCCTACTGATCAACTCTCTCTACATCCATGACTGTGAGGCTAGGCAAAGCTTAAGTGCCATCTATCAATTTGCCAATGGCACAATTGTTGTTGGTGAAATCTCAGATGGTAACAAGAAGGTGTACAGGAGTGAGATAGATCAGCTGGTTGAGTTGTCTTGTAACAACAACCTTGTCTCAACATCAGTAAGACCAAGGAATTGACTGTGGACTTCAGGAAGGGTAAATTGAGGGATCAGCACAGTGGAATGAGTGTCAACATCTCTGAAAACTATTCCGGGCCGAACATACTGATGTAATTGCAAAGAAGGCACATCAGTTGCTATATTTCATTTCACCAAAGACTAGCAAATTTCTACAGAGGTATTATGGAGATCTGGTATGGAGGGATCACTGCCTGGATCGGAAAAAGGTTGGAAACTCAGCCAGCTCCATCATGGGCACTATCCTTCCCAGTATCGAGGACATCTCCAAAAGGTGATGCTCAAAAATGCGGCATCCGTCATTAAGGACCCCCATCACCCAGAACATGCCCTCTTCTCATTACTACTATCAGGAGGATGTACAGGTGCCCGAAGACACACACTCAATGTTTCAGGAACAGCTTCTTCCCCACCTCATTAGATTTTTGAATGGACAATAAGCCAATGAATCCATGAATCCTAACTGATAATTCTTTTGTGCAGTGGATGCTTTTTTGTTTTCATGTACAGTATACCCAATAAAGTGGCCACTGAGTGCATGCGTGAATGTAGGAGGTATCATCAGTTAGTTTATACGTATGTATAATATATAATATATTTATTTACACACCCACATGCTCACACACATACAGCATATATATACTTACTGTTATTGTCTTTTTGTGGAATTATGGTGAGATGTTCAATTTCATTTATTGTTACATTTTAGATTGGGTTATACAGTTGTTCGTTTGTATGTTTGTGGGTCACCTTGACTGTAATTGGGATGGGTAATAGTCACCACCCCCGTCTGTATGTGGGTTGGTTCTCATGGAATGAAGTTGCTCTGTCTGCTATTGTGCTTGTCACAGTCAAACTAACAGTTGAGATAAATGAGCTCTTCTCATTTGTCATCGTGGACCGAATGCTCACCCCTATATATATATAAAAAATAAAAACTTTAATGTACTGCTGCCACCAAACAATAAATGTCACAGCATATGTTGGCAATATTTAGCCTCTTCCTGATTCTGATTCTGATGTTGAAATGGGAATGGGAAGTCAAATTGAAATGGGTGGCAACAGGGAGATCATGAGTTTTCAATGGATGGAGCAAAGCTGCTTGACAAAGCAGTCCCTCAGTCTACGCCGGGTCTCAGCGAAGTAGAGGAGGCCACACTGGGAGCATCAGATACAATAGATATCCCTGACAGATTGGCAGGGGAGGTGTTGCCTTACCTGGAAGGGGGGTTTGGGGCCCTCAGCGGTGGTGAGGGTGGTGCAGGAGCAGGAGATGCATTGGCAGGAGTGCCAGGAGGGATGAGTGGATTGAGGAATCACATAGAGAACCATCCCTATGGAAAGCGGAGATGGGGGTAGGGGAGGGAAAGATGTGCTTAGCGGTCGGACGCTCAGATGGTCATAGTTACAGAGAATGATGCTCTGGATATGTTAAGGGAACCCTATCTCTATTATGGCGGTAGGAGGCTGGGGTGAGGACAGGTGTATGGGAAATCAAGGAGATGCGGATGAGTGAAGTATTGATGATGCCCCCTTGTTCTTTGAAAAATGATGAAATCCGATACGTTCTAGAACAGAAAGCCTCATCCTGAGAACAGATGTAGCAGAGACCAGGTACTGAGAAAAAGGAGTAGCACTTTGACAGGTGTCAGATTGGGTAGAGGTATAGTCAAGATAACCTTGAGAGTCAGTAGGTCTGTATAAGATATTAGTAGAAATCTAGAGTTAGAGGAATTGAGAAAAGGGGAAGAGGTGTCAAGAGATGGATCAAGTTATTTTGAGGGCAGTGTGGAAGCTGGAGGCAGTCTCCAACATCAGGTTCTGTTTTTGCTGATTTTACAAAATTTAAACTAAAAATGTTTTTTTAGCTGCTGAGTCCACTGAAGCCAATGTTTTATACATCTTAAAATCCACTTCAATTGTCTTAAATATAAATCGAAAAACCCAGAAAGTTGGACAGCATTTATGAAGAGAAAAGTAGAGTTAACTTTTCAGGTAAATAATTTTCTGTTAATTCAGTTTTTCTTCAAATTTCAAAGTAAATTTATTATCAAAGTATGTATGTATATGTTACTATATAGCACCCTGAGATTCATTTTCTTACAGGCATTTACAGGACAAAAAGACAGAGGTTAATGAAAAATGATATATGACATACACCAATCTGCAAAGGTGACAAGCTATACAAATAAAAATATTAATGCTGTTATCCAAGCTGTTATCCAGCTCAGTGCTTCTCATTGTTCTCCTTCCTGGCACTTATTCCTGCAACTCACATCAAAGTTGCTGGTGAACGCAGCAGGCGAGGCAGCATCTCTAGGAAGAGGCGCAGTCGACGTTTCAGGCCGAGACCCTTCGTCAGGACTAACTGAAGGAAGAGTGAGTAAGAGATTTGAAAGTGGGAGGGGGAGGGGGAGATCCAAAATGATAGGAGAAGACAGGAGGGGGAGGGATGGAGCCAAGAGCTGGACAGGTGATTGACAAAAGGGATATGAGAGGATCATGGGACAGGAGGTCCGGGGAGAAAGAAAAGGGGGGGGGAACCCAGAGGATGGGCAAGGGGTATATTCAGAGGGACAGAGGGAGAAAAAGGAGAGTGAGAAAAAAAATGTGTGTATAAAAATATACACCTTATATTCCGTCTGGGTAGCCTCCAACCTGATGGCATGAACATCGACTTCTCTAACTTCCGCTAAAGCCCCACCTCCCCCTCGTACCCCATCCGTTATTTATTTTTATACACACATTCTTTCTCTCACTCTCCTTTTTCTCCCTCTGTCCCTCTGACTATACCCCTTGCCCATCCTCTGAGTTCCCCCCCCAACCCTTGTCTTTCTCCCCGGACCTCCCGTCCCATGATCCTCTCATATCCCTTTTGCCAAGCACCTGTCCAGCTCTTGGCTTCATCCCTCCCCCTCCTGTCTTCTCCTATCACTTTGTATCTCCCCCTCCCCCTCCCACTTTCAAATCCCTTACTCACTCTTCCTGCAGTTAGTCCTGACGAAGGGTCTCAGCCTGAAACGTCGACTGTACCTCTTCCCAGAGATGCTGCCTGGCCTGCTGCGTTCACCAGCAACTTTGATGTATGTTGCTTGAATTTCCAGCATCTGCAGAATTCCTGTTGTTTACTTATTCCTGCAGCTTTTTTGCTTACTATTGAACTTATTTGAAGTCATCTCATTGCTAAAATGCCTGAAAAAGAATTTTTGAGGAACATGTCAATAATCTGAGTCCATTTTAATGACCTTAATATTTAAAGTTTCATTGTTTTGCAGGCTGTCAAGTAAGACCTGACAGAGAAGGATCAAGGAGAGACTTTGTGCTGATGTCTGACAATACTATGCCCTTGCACGAACTCAGGGAAAAACCAGGCTTATCTGCTGTTACTCTTTAACTTTGCAATAAACATTTCTTTAACAGGCCACAGTAAGTGACTTCTCATTCTGATTTGAAACTCTGCACTTCAACACATCTGCTCCATCAGCATGAAAAGCAAATAAGTATGTACTGTATCAGGCTCTATTCCAGTCAATGAATATTTTATAACTGAAAAGTGTATAAGCTGGATATGATGCAAAATTAACTATCACTTGCTGAAGCAAAGTTTATAGAACTTTCTGTGACTTGCCATTTCATTTCAAAGTAGTTTGCCCTGTTTCTGTGAGAATCAAATATGGAACTGATTTAGAAGACATCTGTGGTGCAATCTTTTGTTGTTTCGTTCAACACTCAAAACAAAAGCACTGATCAGTGTTCATTCTTACCTGCTGAATTCCTTTCCTCTTTGCTTTGTTTTCCAACTGAATAATTTAGCCTTTTTCTAACTAAAGTTTCTTAAGAAAAAACTCAGGTAAGGATGTGCTGCTAAGTGTCAATAGACCAATATCATCCAGTGTTCATTTGTCTGTACGTGTTTGGAACAATATTTGTTCATTGTGTGTAGATTAAAGCATAGTGACACTAAATACTCTCCACAAACTTGATTCACATATGGGAAATAAGTACCTATTCAGTGGCTCTTTCATTTGTGTAGGCTCTCAAATAACCAAATTAGATATGATTTTGATGAAACACATGCTGATGAAAGTAAAACTCCCATAACATAAGGTTGTTTTTGGACGAGGTGTAGTATTAAATTTCAAATCGTTAGTTAGTGTTTGTTATACCTCTAAGCTGACAGCCGAGGTGAAGAAACACTTTTGTTTAAAATTGAGCGGAATTGAATGTTATATGGAACAAATTGATTGCTTAGACTTAATTTCCCCTTTTTTGAAAAATCGCTCAATACTCTGTTCCTTGCAGATTTTGGTGAAGTTTGACCAAAAAGGAGAATTATGAGTGACAGCAGTTTGGATGCATACAATTTCATATATAGGCTTCAGTTTGCGGAGACATTGGAGCATCAGCTGATCATGATGCACCTGTAATCATGCTCCTTTAACATTTATGATGAAACAAAATTGCAATTTATCTGCAATACATGATGATAAACCTCAACAAGTCAACTGTGGAGTTTATAATATTTGAGCAGCATGGTTAACAACCAGGAAAACGAAGATTATTGTGAAGTACATTATAGTAAAAACAAAGACAATGCTATTTACTTAAATTTTAGATAAGTAAACTTAATATGAAAATGCACTAATTGGTAAGAAAGGGTAATACATCTCAAAGCTTATTGCTTGTAAATGATACTAAAGCATGCAATAACATATACATTATGACATCTCTTATGAAGTGCTGCATGTGGGGACTGGAACTACAAAACGTAAAGCAATATAACTTGTGGAAATGCAATTTTTCAGCTTGTTGATTTAAATTTTATGGTATCATACTATAGTTTTTGTGCTTCTTACAAATCCTGTTAATTTGCCAAACATGTCTCTCATCTTGCATTGCATCATGACAGATTTCTATAGCCTGTCTTTTAATAAGTAATACCTTCCTTGCTAATTTACGTCAAATCATTTCAAAGTAAAAGCAGCTGCAGCAAAGAGAAAATAGTGAAGGTGTTAACTAAAAGTTCAGCAAAGAGATGAATTTAAAAGAGGCTTTTAAAGGCGATATAGGAAACCAAGCTCGAGAGCATTGGTTAGCAAAATGGCTACTGGCTTAATTCATTTTCAACAACTGACAAAAATGCCTTCTGACCTGCTGAGTTTTTCTAGAGTCTGCCCCGTCAAGGTTCCACTATCTGATATTGTTCTGATTGCAATGCACAATTCTTTATTATCAGTGAGAAGGAAAGCAGGGAATTACAAAAGACTAAATTCAGAATAAAAGATTTCCAGAGAAAGTGATTATAGGCCTGGAACAGGCTAGACCGATGAATAACTTGAAGATAATAATGTTGGTCTCCCATGTGTAGGATGCAATGATGGGCCTGTAACAAATTTGCCCTGTTGGGGAAAAGTGTGAATGAGAAGTTTATGAAGAGTTGAGGATATACATGTAGGACCAACAGAAGAGCATTGGAGCAATTACAGTTAAGGAATTACACGCAGGTTAAGATGAGTGAAGGAAAATAATATTGTGAGATTGGAAGGAGAAAGTATGAAAGATAAAGTGATAATGGGATTAGAAGATCAGTTTGATTTCAAACAAGGCACAGAAGTGAGAAGACTAAGAGTAACACTATTAGCGGAAAATAAGCCACTTGACACTACTCAGTGTGCTCACTTTATCATTCAGGCTAACATTTTTGTTAAAAGTACCAAATGTAGGAAATATTGCCTAAATGGAAACTAACAAACCATAAGAAAACTTGAGAACCAGAAACAGAATCACATTTATCATTACAATATGAGTTGTCATCAAATTTGATGCCTTGGAAAAGCTGTACTGTGCACACATAAAATTACTATGATGGCACCAAGATGTATTCTCTGTGGAGATTGTGGCTGAGACTCGATTGTTCATTAAGTTCGTAGGAATGGTTTTGGGGACAGAGCGGAGTAAGCGGACACATTAGAGTTTAGAGACAAAGAAGTGGAGAATTTAGAGAGCAGGCCTCCACACTGTGCTCTGCGTTCAACAGCCAGCGATGATGACTAGTGATACAGGACATGCCAATATAGGTCTCTGCTCCAGCATTGTGGACATTGGATAAAGGATATTCATGGATATCAGGTTGTCCCAGATCAGTGAATGTTGTTGTGAGCAAGAACCATAAGGACTGGTCAGTTAGTGTGCTTGGAGTTGGAGACTGGAGATCGGGCTCCTGCCATCGGCTAGTCCAGGTGTGGATATCAAAGATTGAAGTCCGTAGGTGGATTGGAAGTCCAGAACTCATAGAATGATGGCTGGAGACTGGAGACTGGAGGCCTGGAGGCCCAGAGGTCCGTTCTGGAGTTGGAAGACTGTCTGTATGTGTGGTTGATAGGGAGGGTGGGAGAGAAGAAATGGGCTTGTTTTGTTGTTTGTCTTGTTCCGTTTTGTTGTGTTTTGTGTTGTTCTGCCTGCATTGTCAGCCTGCTATGTTAGCATCGGAATGTATTGTGACATTTCTGGGCTGTCTCCAGCGTATCATTAGGTATGTTGGCTGTTAACACAAACAACGCATTTCACTGTATGCTTTGACGTACTTGTAATAAATCTGAATCTGAATCTTACTATAAATTACAAAATAAATAAATAATGCAAAGAAAAATGAGTAGTGAGGCAGTGTTCATGGATTCATGGACCATTCAAAAAGCTGATGACAGAGGAGAAGAAGCAGTTCCTGAATGATTGAATGTAGGTCATCAGGCTCTTGTACCTCTTCCTTGATGGTAGAAACAAAAAGAAGGCGTATCCTATATGGTGAGGCCCTTAATGATGGATGCCATTTTGTTAAGCATTGCCTCTTGAGATGTTCTTGATGGTGGGGAGGATTATGACCGTGACAGATGTGGCTGAACCTGAAATCCTCTTGCAATTCTATGTATTGGAATGTTCATACCATACCCCAACTTCCGGGGCACCTAGAGGCAACTCGAGTAGTAACAGTACTCTCAATGGATATGATTAAATATTCTTGTTTCAGCCTGATACAGCAAAAAAACACAGCTCCTTCCGAAGTCAGTACAGTCACCAAAGATGTCTTAATCAATTTAAACAAACTATCGCTGCTTAAAACTGATGGAAACAACTCAGATTGTGGACGGAAGCACCCATGGAGGAAGCGTGGCTGTAGATTAGGGTTACAAGTGCGTTTAAGGAAACGGGTTTTTAAACTCCCAATACCGACTATCTTGCTGGCAAACGTGCAGTCTCTGGTGAATAAAATCGATGATCTCAGAGCTGGGAAAAAAAGGGACATTAGGACCGTGTGCGTCCATTGTTTCATGGAATCCTGGTTAACCACTTCCGTACCGAACGCAGCGATTCAGATGGATGGGTTTACTATACACAGTCAGGGTAGATCTATAGAGTCTCTCAAAAGCAGAGGTGGAGGAGTATGCCTCATGATCAACTCTTCTAAGTCCTTAAATATATCAGTGCTGTCCCAATTCTGCTCACCAGACCTGCAATATCTAGCAGTTAAGTGCCGTCCTTTTTACGTACCATGGGAGTTCTCCAGGGGTCATTTTTGTAGCAGTATACATTCCACGTCAGGCCAAAGTCAATCAGGCTTCAGATGATCTGAGCAATGGGATCAACATGCATGAAACAGCGCATCCTAACACCTCCACCATTGTATTGGGAAATTTTAACTAGGCCAGCCTGAAAAAAATCACTAAGCAATATGCTGATGTAAATCTAGTCAAGAAGAAAAAAAGAGCTTACAAAAGGTTCGAAGAACTAGGTAATGATAGAGATGTAGAAGATTATAAAGCTAGCAAGAAGGAGCTTAAGAAAGAAATTAGGAGAGCCAGAAGGAGCTATGAGAAGGCCTCGGTGGACAAGATTAAGGAAAACCCCAAGGCATTCTACAAGTATGTAAAGAGCAAGAGGATAAGACCTGAGAGAATAGGACCAATCAAGTGTGACAGTGGAAAAATGTGTATGGAAACAGAGGAGATAGCAGAGGTACTTAATGAGTACTTTGCTTCAGTATTCACTACAGAAAAGGATCTTGGCAATTGTAGGGATGACTTACAGCAGACTGAAAAGCTTGAGCATGTAGATATTAAGAAAGAAGATGTGCTGGAGCTCTTGGAAAGCATCAAGTTGGATAAGTCACTAGGACCAGATGAGATATAGCTCAAGCTACTGTGGGAGGCAAGGGAGGAGATTGCTGAGCCTCTGGCGATGATCTTTGCACCATCAATGGGGACGGGAGAGGTTCCGGAGGATTGGAAGTTTACGGATGTTGTTCCATTATTCAAGAAAGGGAGTAGAGATAACCCAGGAAATCACAGACCAGTGAGTCTTACTTCAGTGGTTGGCAAGCTGATGGAGAAGATCCTGAGAGGCAGGACTTATGAATATTTGGAGAGGCATAATATGATTAGGAATAGTCAGCATGACTTTGTGAGAGGCAGGTCGTGCCTTACAAGACTGACTGAATTTTTTGAGGATGTGACTAAACACATTGATGAAGGTAGAGTGGTAGATGTAGTGTATATGGATTTCAGCAAGGTATTTGACAAGGTGCCCTATGCAAGTAAGGAAGCATGGGATCCAAAGGGATATTGCTTTGTGGATCTAGAACTGGCTTCCCACAGAAGGCAAAGAGTGGTTGTAGATGGGTCATATTCTATATGGAGCTTGGTCACCAGTGGTGTGCCTCAGGGATCTGTTCTGGGACGTCTACTCTTCTTGATTTTTATAAATGACCTGGATGAGGAAGTAGAGAGATGGGTTAGTAAATTTTCTGATGACACAAAGGTTGAAGGTGTTGTGGATAGTGTGGAGAGCTGTTAGAGGTTACAGCGGGACATCGATAAGATGCAAAACTGGGCTGAGAAGTGGCAGATGGAGTTCAACCCAGATAAGTGTGAGGTGGTTCATTTTGGTAGGTCAAATATGATTGCAGAATATAGTATTAATGGTAAGACTTTTGGCAGTGTGGAGGATCAGAGGGATCTTGGGCCTGTGTCCATAGGACACTCAAAGCTGCTGCATGGGTTTACTCTGTGGTTAAGAAGGCATACGGTGCATTGGCCTTCATCAATCGTGGGATTGAGTTTAGGAGAGGAGGGGTGATGTTGCAGCTATATAGGACCCTGGTCAGACCCCACTTGGAGTACTGTGCTCAGTTCTGGTCGCCTCACTCTAGGAAGGATGTGAAAACTATAGAAAGGGTGCAGAGGAGATTTACAAGGATGTTGCCTGGATTGGGGAGCATGCCTTATGAGAATAGGTTGTGTGAACTCAGCTTTTTTTCCTTGGAGCGATGGAGGATGAGAGGTGACCTGATAAAGGTGTATAAGATGATGAGAGGCATTGATCATGTGGATAGTCAGAGGCTTCTTCCCAGGGCTGGAGTGGCTAGCATGAGAGGGCACAGTTTTAAGGTGCTTGGAAGTAGGTACAGAGGAGATGTCAGGGGCAAGTTTTTACACAGAGAGTGATGAGTGACTGGAATGGGCTGCTGGTGACAGTGGTGGAGGTGGATACAATAGGGTCTTTTAAGAGACTCCTGGATAGGTACATGGAACTCAGAAAAATAGGCTATGGAGAACCCTAGGTAATTTCTAAGGTAAGGACATGTTTGGCACATCTTTGTGGGCCGAAAGGCCTGTATTGTGCTGTAGGTTTTCTATGTTTCTAATTACCATCAACAGATCACTTACAATACCAGAGGAAACAACACACTGGACCTTTGCTACACCACCATCAAGAATGACTACTGTGCTATTCCACACCCTCACTTCGGGAAGTCTGATGACCTGGCTGTATTTCTACTCCCTGAGTATAGGCAGAGACTGAAGACTGCAGCACCAGTAGTGAGGGCCAGGAATGTATGGGCAAGGGAATCACAGGAGCGCCTACAGGACTGCTTTGAATCGGTAGACTGGACTGTATTCAGGGATTCATCTTCGAACCTGCATGAGTATGTTGCAGCTGTTACTGACTTCATTAAAACCTGTGTGGATAAGTGTGTACCTACAAAGACTTACTGCACATTCCCAAACCAAAAGCCATGCATGAACCAGGAGGTACGTTGTCTGCTGAAGGCTAGATCTGTGGTATTCCAAGTCTGGTGATCCAGGCCTGTACCAGAAAACCAGGTATAATTTGCGGAGGGCTACTTCAAGGGCGAAGGGACAATTTCCAATGAGGTTGGAGGTGATATCGGATGCACGACAACTCTGGCAGGGCTTGCAAGGCATTACTTCCTACAAAGCGAAACCCAATAGCATGAATTGCAGCAATGCTTCACTACCAGATGAACTCAACACCTTCTATGCCCACTTTGAAAGGGAGAATACAACTACAGCTGTGAAGATCCCTGCTCCACCTGATGACTTTGTGATCTCTGTCTCAGAGGCCGATGTTAGACTGTCTTTAAAGAAAGTGAACCTTCGCAAGGTGGAAGGTTCCGATGGAGTACCTGATAAGGCTCCGAAAACATGTGTCAACCAACTGGTGGGAGTATTCAAGGACATTTTCAACCTCTCACTGTTACGGGCGGAAGTTCCCACTTGCTTCATAAAGGCAACAATTATACCAGTGCCTAAGAAGAATAATGTGAGCTGTCTTTAATACTATCACTCGGTAGCACTCACATCGACAGTGATAAAAATGCTTTGAGAGGTTGGTCATGACTAGACTGAACTCCTGTCTCAGCAAGGACCTGGACCCATTGCAATTTGCTTGTCGCCACAATAGGTCAATGGCAGATGCAATCTCAATGGTTCTCCACGTGGCTTTAGACAACCTGGACAACACAAATACCTATGACCGGATGCTGTTCGTTGACTATAGCTCAACATTTAATACCATCATTTCCACAATCCTGATTGAGAAGTTGCAGAACCTGGGCCTCTGTACCTCCTTCTGCAATTGAATGCTTGACTTCCTAACCGGAAGATCATAATCTGTGTGGATTGATGATAACATTTTCTCTTCACTAATAATCAACACTGGTGCACCTCAGGGATGTGGGCTTAGTCCATTGCTCTACTCTCTATATATCCATGACTGTGTGGCTAGCATCTATAAATTTGCTGACGATACACCCATTGTTGGTAGAATCTCAGATGGTGACGAGAGGGCATACAGGAGTGAGATATGCCAACTAGTGGAGTGGCGCTGCAGCAACAACCTGGCACTCAACATCAGTAAGACGGAAGAGCTGATTGTGGACTTCAGGAAGGGTAAGATGAAGAAACACATACCAATCCTCATGGAGGGATCAGAAGTGGAAAGAGTGAGCAGTTTCAAGTTCCTGGGTGTCAAGATCTCTGAGGATCCAACCTGGTCCCAAAATATCGATGTAGTTACAAAGAAGGCAAGACAGCGGCAATACTTAATGAGGAGTTTGAAGAGATTTGGTATGCCAACAAATACACTCAAAACTACTATACACGTACCATGGAGAGCATTCTGACAGGCTGCATCACTGTCTGGTATGGGGGGGGGGGTGCTACTGCACAGGACCTCTAAAGAAGCTGCAGAGGGTTGTAAATTTAGTTGGCTCCATCTTGGGTACTAGCCTACAAAGTACCCAGGACATCTTCAAGGAGCGCAGTCTCAGAAAGTCAGCGTCCGTTATTAACCACCCCCAGCACCCAGGGCTTGCCCTTTTCTCACTGTTACCATTAGGAAGGAGATACAGAAGCCTGAAGGCACACACTCAGCGATTCAGGAACAGCTTCTTCCCCTCTGCCATCGGATTCCTAAATGGATATTGAACCCTTGGACACTGCCTCACTTTTTAAAAAATATATATTATTTCTGTGTTTTGTACAATTTTTAATCTATTCAATATACATATACTGTATAAAATACACTGAATAAGATTTATTTATTAATTATTATTATTTTATTATTATTTTTTCCTCTGTATTATGTATTGCATTGAACTGCTGCTGCTAAGTTAACAAATTTCACTTCACATGCTGGTGATAATAAACCTGATTCTGATTCTGATGTAATCACTCAGAAGGCTCTTGGCTATACATCTCTAGAAGTTTTTGAGTGTCTTTGGAGATGTGCTAGATCTCTTCAAACTCCTAATGAAGTAGAGCCACTGGTGTGCCTTCTTAATGACTGCATCAGTGCATTTGATCCAGGATTGACCTTTGGAAATATTGACACCCAAGACCTCAAAGCTTCTAACCTTTTCCACCAACAACCCTTCAATGAGGACTAGTGCATGTTCCCTCGATGTCACCTTCCTTAAGCCCACAATCTATTCTTTGGTTTGCTGATGTTGAATGTGAGATTGTCGTTGCAACACCACTCAACCAGCTAACCTATCTCACTCTTGTATACCTTCTCATTGCCATCTGAGATTTTACCAGCAATGGTATCATCTGCAAACTTATGGGTTAGTGTTCGAGCTGACCTTAGCCACACAGTCGTGAGTGTAGAGAGAGTAGATCAATGGGCTAAGCACACATACTTGAGATGTGCCTGTGTTGATTGTCACTGAGTAGGAGATGTTATGACTGACCCGTACTGACTATGGTCTCCTGATGAGGAAGTTGAGGATCCAGTTGCAGAGTGATGTACGGAGATTCAAAGATTCATAGTACATTTAATATTAAAGCACATAAACGAATACAACCCTGGGATTCATCCTCCTGCAGGCAGACATGAAACAAAGAAATATCATGGAACTCATTCAAGAAAACATCAAACACCCAACAGACGAAAAAGAACGAATTGTGTAAATAGCAAAAAGTGAGTGAACGACATATGGAATATCAAACATCTAACCAGGAGTCTGGTAGTATTCAGCTTAGTTCAGTTCAGCATCGCGTCGCTAGCTAATGCAGACCACAGGGCCATTCTTCGCTAAAGCACCCCAGTCCACATTGATCGCCCTGATCAAGCCGCTCAAAACAGCAAAAAAAAGAGTAACCAGAATCCAGGAACACATGCACCATGAACTTCCAAGTCTCTCAATATGAGTCCTGTGGTCAATAATCAACAGCCTGACGTATGTTTTGCTGTTGTCTAGGTGCTCCAAAGCGTGGAGAGACTTGGAGGTTCATGTTGCATGTGTGAGAGCGGAGAGTCAGTGAGCCTGTGTCCACTGTAGACTTGTTGTGGCACTAGATGAATTGCAGTGGGTCCAAGTCCCTGACCATTCAGGAGTTAATTCTAGCCATAACCAACCATTTGAAACATTTTGTCATGATAGATTTGAGTCCTACTGGGCAATAGTTGTTGAGGCAGCTCACCTTGTTCTTGGGCAATGGTGTGATTCAAAAAGTTGGAGGCAAAATACTATAGTGCAGTTTTTCTTGAACTCATGATCCTTCAATGTTTTGGAAATAGTGGAAATGCCATTTATCCACTGCATCCAAAGTATTTTGCCAGAGAATCCAATGATGATAAGGTTGTTAAGTTAGTGTGGGATCCAACTGTCAAGTTAAATAAAATTAAATATTTTCTCTAATAAATTTGACATCTGAGGTGAATTAATTACAGGGAATGAAGCAAGAATTGTTAGTCATCAGAACATATGCATGAATTATATTTTTATTAAAATGTTGTTGAATTCTCTTGACATCTGTAAAATTTAGACTGTTAAAGAAGATGAAACCACTAGATGGAGCACTTGTTAATGTAGCACAGTCCCATCAAACAGGGCCCAAGAAAAGGGGCATTTTATTTTGTTAATTCATATAAAACCACAGTCATCTGGTCATTGCTTCTGTCCATTCAGATTTCACATCCCTTTTAGTTCAATACTTGTGTACTTGTGTATGAAGGTGCTTTGATGCCTGTTTTGCAAGACCACTGGACATTACTTCCTGAACACTATCAGATTTACTGCAATCAGGAAAGGTGCAAGGTGATTTTCCCCAGCAATCTTTCTTGAATTTTCCTCAACAGCTGTCATATGGCTAAGTGCAAATTACACACCAGCTCTTCCTTCGGCTACAAGAATCACATTAGCGCTCGTGACGAACGCTGATCCAGTCCTGTATACAGGAGCAAGAGTAAATGCATCTAATAGGGTCACTGCACAAAAGCTTTCAAATAAATGCAGGTGTACATTTATATATAAGTTGCAAATTTGCTGCAGAATGCTATGGTTTGATTAAAAACAAAGAGTGTTTTAATTATAAGTAAACAACAAACCCATAAAGATTGTAGCTTGGTTTATTAACTTTATGATATAACACTTAGTGCTTGATATACATATTTTATATTGCATTCCTATTCTCTCAGGACTAAAGTAAATAACTTGACTAGATTTTGTAAAGTCCTATGGATGTAAATGTATCTAATTACCTTTAATTTTTGCAGCCTTAAATTTCAAATCCAATCTCTACAATCAACAATCAACAAAATATTCTATAACACACTACAAATTGTAGTGCTTTGTTATATTTCTTTTCTTGACCACTGCAGTGTGTCATTTGCCTCTTTGAGATGTTTGCTGACAGTTCTTTCACCAATTTCCTCCCTTTTTATGTCTGCCCACTGCACATTGTTTTATTTTCAGAACAGTGGGCTAATTCTCTGGTAAAATACTGTGGAATCACATCTTCAATTTTCTTCACTAACGCTTAGAATGGAGGAGTGTGAACTGCAGATATCTTTGAGATTATATCCTCCCTGACCAGCACTTGATGATAGACCGAAAAAGCCTACATTGTGGGAGTGCTGATTTGTAGAATGAAATGCTCCATATACAAGCCCAGTAAAATATTTTGGTGGAAAGTAATTATCGGAAAAATTTGCACTGGTAAATTAGTTCACATTTTAGCATGATGCTAAGGTTACTTCTGCATGTTCTTGTTCCAGCCAATCCACTAGAAAGTGAAATCAGTAATTCTACTTGCTTATGTCACAACATTTGCCAGACTGTGGGCACCAAAGAGGACAAACAAAAACCCTCTCCTGCTGAACAAGACAGCCATTCTGACTCCACACGACTGAGCACTCCATCTGTTTAACTAACACTGAGACCAATTTTAACCATTCAGATGTTTAATCTAATTACTGAACTCAATTTATTTTTGTTTTAGTAAGGAATGACCATGGAATAATATTAATTATTTGAGTATGATGAGACCTCAGTATATGTAAATATGAGACTGTGCTCAATGCATGAAGACTTTAGTTTTGGCTATTAAAATGACTGCAGTAATTTTAGATATAGTATAGTTGTAAAAATGTCACTCATCCTCACTTTCCTTCCACCCCGAGGTTAATCTTTTGTATGATGGTGAAGCCCCTCCATTTTTGCACAACAAAGCAGTCCACCCCTCCCAATTTCTAATATTTTTCAAAGTGTGAATTGAAGAGGACTGAGAGACAGATGGGTTTAGATGATCAGGTTACCTGTTATAGCAGCACATCTGCCAGGGCAGTCAATCACAGTGATGTCTCTGAAGGGCGATGGAGTCTGAGCTGGGAAGAGCTAATGCAAAGGGAAGAGAGATTGAAGTAGTTTTTTTTCCTCTCTTTCTCTCCTCTTGCTTGTCCCTTGGGCTTGACTAGTCTGAAAGCTGTACCTGAGTGTACGTTGGTACAAATTCTAGTGGTCTGCAGGAAACTGAATTCAAGTAAGGGCCTTATCTATCACTCTGTAATTGTAAAAGTGCGCAGAAAAAGTTTAATTTGGGAAAAGGCCTTGATTTAGTAGCGACATACATAAGTAATGTAGTACTACTTGCACTCTATGAGTTAGAAATATTTTGCATGCAATGCCAACATGACTTTTTTGAGTAAGAAAAACCTAACGACAAATTATTTTTTGCAACTCAAAACTTGCATCTGACAAGCATACATGTAACATCAATAAAAAGAATTCTGGAGCAATCTAGAAAATTAGACTTTTACCAGGGACTATAAAAGTACTTTTTAAAATACCAGGGTTACTACAAAGACTATGCATAAGGCTTCATATAAAGGATATCATTAACTCCCTTTGATGTCATCCAGTTACGCAGTATATTTCGTAAAATATACCCCTCCATGTACTCCTTCCATTACTGGCTGACAAAGAAAAAAATTCCAAGTGTTCCTTGATTTTAAAAATTGGTAAATATATTAAGAAAAGAAGTGACATAAACATATTTTTATAAAAGACAGTCATTATTTGCATAATAAACTAAACAAAAGGAACATTTAATTTCTGAAAAATTGAAGAATGAAGGAGTAAGATTCTTTCGAAAGTCAACCACCATTCATATTATATTTATGATTATTTTAGTGTGCAATGTAAAAAAAAATCAGAAATGTCCTCTCTTTATGATTTATTCTGATGCTGAAGCTCCAGGGGCCTGAGTTTAGTCGCTATGCCAGCATCATGCCTGCTAGAGGCATCTATCAAACCACCCTGCTGTCTGGCACTGAATCTGCGAGGAACCAATGGGCATATCTCCAGTTCCTGCCAGAGAAAATATCTCACTCCTCTAAGTAAAAGCCCCTTCCAGGGTTAAGATAACTCACTACTCCAGATAGTCTAACTACTCTCTTCTCCTGGACATTACTGAAGAAAACTTCAAGTACCTAGAGCATGTTGCAAAATCTTTTGATAATATTCTGAATAACATAGAATTTGAAGAACCAAAACATTTTGTGCAATCAACTAATGGTGGCTTATTTACTCAGCTTACTCCTCTTTTCTCATTTAGACATCTAAATACATCCATGAAAGTTACCTCAGCTATGCCCTGTGGGAGAAAATTCAACATTATCTCCATTTCCTGGGTATTTATTTCCAAATTGCCTATTTGGTGTCTGATCACTCCTTAAATTTGAGGTTTCTAGTTATGCTATTCTGTGAAGGGTTCATCAGAATGGTACCAACAATTGCTCTGATTGTTAGTCCTTCTCTGAATCCTTATGTTACAAGGCACTGGAGTTAATGGACAAGTATTGCACATTACCAGCATCAAAAATTTGTCATCTGGTGTTTTACTCCAAAGGCCAAGCTCACGGAGTAGGAGGTCACAATCTTGAGTGGGCCTGTGCCATGGCTGGGGACAGAAGGATGTTGGATGTATGTTAGAGTAGATGGGAAGGTGGGGGGGGGGGGGGAGAAGGAATCAGGATTGGAATGAGGAGGGAGAAGATACCAGTAGTGGCCAAGGTGATGGTGTGGGAGAAGGAAACAGCACTTGTCTGTGGAGGGAAAAGAATAGGTGGAGAAGGAGGAAGAAAATTAGGACAATTTTCATATCAAGGGGATTGTTTAGAGACATAGAGTTGTACAGCACAAGCATAGGCCCTTTTGCTCATCATGTCCAGGCCAATCGTCAAGCTTGTTGTGGTCAGTACAATGGAGTCCAAGTATAAGAGTAATATACTTATCCAGCAAGAGTTCCACTGTGGTATATATGTTGACAAAACTTGGTTGTCCCAGGACTGCTCAATGATGGGTACCACCACAGAAAAGACCCAAAAGGTACACTGCTTGGAGAACAGTATCATACAGTGAGACACTACCATGGAACTTGTGTCAGGAATACAGGCTGACTGATGTTAAGAAATAGCAACTTGGATTTTCTGAGGGATGCATGTTTATCCAGAAATGGCTGCTCAAGTATTTCACTCCATATTGATTTTCAATTGTATTATTGCCTCAAGAAAACAGCATGATGCAACTGGATTCTCAGGCAACTGTGCTAATTTTAGCAAAATGTTTCCTATGTTAAATGACCTCTGCTTAACTCACTTTTTGCAGTTTTGTGTGTGTATGTGCGAGAGATTGATGCCATGGCCATCCTGTGGAGCAGAATGGTCCACAAATATTGACCAGCCCACATCATCTCCTGACCACACAGCTGGCCCTCTAACATCTGGTAGAATCAAAGGATACAACCAAAAAACCCAACTATTAACCGTAGCCATCACTTACCCTTGTCCATACTGCACCAGACCCTGTATTGGTCTCCCCAGCCACCCAAGGACCTGCCAATAGACAAACACTTAGGAGAACATCTTCCTTGATTCGAGCGATTGCACTGCTATAACTAATATCAAAGGTCTTTTAACTGCTTCCAAATGTCTATAATCGTGATGGAACTTCAGAAGTTAAATAAATAAATAAATGAAACAAGCAAAAAATTAATTTAAAAAATGTAACTGATTAAAGATATCAATATTCAAAGGAACCACTTAGCTTCACATACCTTTCCCATCCATTCTACTAAAGGGACTGAAAATGGAGGGTAGGTATATTAGGCCCTCCAGTCCTGGCGGTGTATTTTTGGGTCGATTGGGCGATCTGGCACTTTGCTGACTCTGAGCGCGTACCATGAGGCTGCGAGCAATGCATGCGTTCTGGAGGCCGGGAAGCTTCGAGCCCACGATCAACTCCACCTCTTGCCAATTAATGCGCCAAGGAAGATTAAAATTAATAAAGCGGGTGAGGTGGTGAGTGAGTGTTCAGCACCGTCTACCAGCCTCTCACTTGCTGCTACTGGAGGGGGGTGTCTGCATGTGACAGTCTTTCTCCAGCTTTCGTTCACTGCTCCTGAAGGAAGGCCCCTGCGTTCGAATGGTTTCTCTCTCTCTCCCTCCCTCCCTCGACACTGTTGATGGCTGGTGCCGGAGCAAAGTTTAATCGATGTGGATTGTGGACTCTACCTCATGTTTACAATGTGCTCTGGTGTTTTAGGTTGCTCCTTTTTTTTTTATTGTTCCTAGTTTGGGAGATTTTGAATTGGGGCAGCCTACAGATAATGAACACTGAGCTGGAATTTTGATTTTGATTTGTGCCTTTCGATTATGTGCTGTTTTTGCCTTTTTTTGTTGCTGTTTACGCAATTTTTTGGGGGTGAGTGGGGGGGGTGGAGTTTGATGATTTTTTTTCTCTCTGAATGGATTCCATGGTTCTTTGTTTTGCGGCTGTCGGTGGGGAAGAAAAATCCCAGGATTTTCTAGTGCATACATACTTTGATTATCAATGCATTTTGAATCCGTGAGGAGTAATGGGGCATTGATGAGATTTGTGTCAGTGTCAGTTGTTCTGACTGTTCTTCAGACCTCCTTGGACACATGCAGGCTTTGAAAACATGCATGTGCTGGGCCAATAGGAGGTGAATTTCAACCAGCAACATGTTTTGGCCCTTTATAACTATTTCATGTCCTTTGTATATTTTCTCAATCTTCAGGTGCCTTGCCATTCGGCGTGGATGATCATATCTCTCCATCCATCACGGTCCCTGACCCTCCGAATTGTAGTTGTTGCCTCCCCTGTTTCTAACCATGATATTATTCCATCTATCATTTTCATTCTCTGTCAGCCTCTGCTTCTTTTTCCTTCCAGCTTTCCAGTTGTAACTAAATGTTCTAATGTCTCTCTTCACATGATGTATCCAAAGAATTTTGATTGTGTTTTCTGATTTTTTTAAGTAATATACGCTTCGTTTTTGTTCTCTGTAGAACTTCTTCGTTGGTCATCTTGTCCGTATATGATATGCATAGCATTCTTCTGAGGAACCACGTCTCTGCTGCATTGATTCTCTTTTCCATTGCATTTGTGATGGTCCATGACTTGCAGCCACACATCAATATAGGAAAAATGTAGCCACTGAGAGTTCTAAGGCGGATGTCAATTTCTATTTTCTTGTTCGTTAGGATGTTTCTTATTTCTGTAAATGCTGTTCTTGCCATTGCTATTCTTGCTTTTACGTCTGTTTCGCATTTGCCATCAGATGTTACCCATGATCCAAGGTACTTGAAGGTGTGAACTTGTTTTAGGATTTCATTTCCCAATACGATCCTACAGTCTGGGACATCACGTTTGTTTGATATTACCATTAATTCAGTTTTCTTTTTGTTTAAGGTTAGGCCAAGTCTTTCGCTCTCTGTGTTGATGGTAGATACTAGTTTCTGTAAATTTACTTCACTGTTTGCTATCAGTACTGTATCATCCGCGTAGTGAAAGTTGTTATTTTCTCAATAGCCTCTTCAGATGTTAATTATTCATTATCATACTTTTGGTTTCTATTTTTCTCATTTGTAGAGATGCCATATTCTCTCCAGGTTTAGAGCTTCATGGACTGGCTCCATTATTAAATGTGCATGCTACTTTAAATACCGGCTGGTCTGCCTCTAACAGAATATTAATCCTCATGCTCAGCCCCAGCAGAAGACCTGACTCTAAGTGAGCTATAACATGGGAACGTCCTGCCTGGGGAGTCACTGCCCCAAGGGCTGTCACTTGACATCAGTGACTGTCTAAGGAATGCAGACAAGAGTAGACCACTCAGTTTTGGAATCTGTTCCTCCATTCAGACAGACCATTTGTATCTGTATCATTCATGGTGTTGGTT